>NC_048596.1:204281562-204581562 GCF_003668045.3 Cricetulus griseus
CTAATAACACAGGGTAAATAAATGCTATCACACCATTGAAAGATGTACTAAGACCGGCTTTGTGGCATTCACATCAGTGTGGTGCTTTTATCCATGCCATTGGAAGCCCTTATCTATACTATCTAATGTGATAGACCAAGTAGACTTTGTTCCCAAATGTGTTTTTTTTCAAGACACAAATTATTATATAAAGTAATTGTTTTGTCCTCTCAAAGTACTTTTAACAAAGTGTCTAGAAACCCAGTGTACTGTATAACTGAACAGCATAGGGCTTTCTTCGGGTGCATGTTTAGTAATAGCCCATTTAGAAACAAAAGGTTGAATTTCCCATACAGTTAAATATCCCTGAGACCTGCTCTTGGCCTTCACTTGGGTTTTGTTTTGTCCTGGTGTTCTGTAGTCACCCCTACTTTCAGTGGTGGTGAGAATTCTGAAGCTTCCCTTATCTTTTTAGCCTCTGGTGCTAATGTTTTCTCCTTTGCCCTGCATCTTCCTTGTCTGATCACCAACATTGCCCCACATTCTGCCACTATCCTCTATGTTGGAGAAAAATCCATCAGCTATACCATCCCTTCCAACTGCTTGCTTCTTTTCACAGCTAACACCCCCCCTCCCCCAGTCTTATATAGCCCAGGCTAGGCTCCAACTTCCTGTGTAGCAAAGGATGACCTTGAACTTCTGATCCTCCTGCCTCTACCTCTTGAGTGCTGGGATGACAGGTGTGTGCTACCACACCCCATTTATGTGGTGCTGGAATGGAACCCACAGCCTTGTGAATGTCAGACAAACATTCTCCTGAATGAGTCACATTCTGAACCCTTCCCGTTTTCCCTTGGACCTTTTCAATAAGTCTTTGTCCAACCCTGCTCTACAAAACCCGATAGCAGTCTCCACTCTGCTCTCACTCTTCTTGGCCTGTGCTGGTCCCCTCTGCTTTCTGCCCACTCTCCTTGCTTTTCTTCCTAATCCCATATCATCTAGTCCTCTGATCCTGGGGTTCTGCAGGACCCATCCTTTCTCCCCTTCTCTCTTTCTTTCTTCCTTTTTTTCAGTAGCACAGAGCTGGGATTTCTGGAACAGAGCCTCTGTGTTCTCAGTCTAGGCAGAGAATTCCCAAATTTGTAGCTCTAGTTGTGGAGTTGGGGCATCTCCTTTGAGTTCTGGTTGGGTGGTGCCCTCTTTGACATTCTCATTTGGATATGTGCTGGTGGCTACAAGGTCCCCTGCCTGTCCCCAAAGCTGTGCATCTCCCTCTTCCCTTTCCCTATAGTGGCTCTCTTCTTCATTTGATTAGCTCTAAACCCTGATAGAACAATCCCTGATAGCAATCTTACATCCAACACCAGACTTGTGAATGTGCAGAAGTGCCCTTGGTCTGTTCCAGCCACCCCCCCCACCCCACCCCACCCCCGTTCTATTACCCCAACAATTCATTGCCTGCACTGGATCCACTATGGCCACAGAAGGCAGCCTGTCAATGGCCAGAGTCAGAAATGGAGGCTGGGAGGTGTCTGTGGGGCAACCTCTAGAGTTGACTGGAGGCTGGGAGTAGCGGACCTGAGTGTTTGTATCTCTTGGCTCATACCTTCAGCCTGTGCCCTTCCTGGTTTGTGCAACATCTGTCCAGTACGCCCTTGCAGCTCGAAGCCAGAGCTGTAGTGAGTCCCTATTCTCAGCACCCAATTCCAAGTGAAAACCTTAGTCACAGTCCCAGAGACATTGCCCGTGATGCTGCCCCCCTTTCCTCCTCAATGTCCCTGACTGCCACCTGCTGGCTTCCTCTTCTCTGACGTCACCTAGACAGTAAAACCTGTACACACACACACACACACACACACACACACACACACACACACACACACACACACACACACACACACCATGGCTTCATTCTTGAACTTGTGGTATTTTTGCTTTTCTGGTTGGTGATTTCAGAACTGCAAATTGCATTCTGCTACATTGGCACTCTCTGGCACACTTCTTATTATATCTTTTCACTGGCTGTTGCCTACCATAATCTGTCTGCTTCCTTGGGTTAAACTTGACAATGGCAAGGAATGTTGGCTTCTTTGTCCACTGTATCCTTGGCATACTGGTGCACATTCAGCACTGGGGAATTCAACAGAAGCCAAGTGTAAATAACCTGCTCCTTGACTTCCACCTCTGTCTAAGACCTCTTCCACAGCCCCCAGGACAGCTCCATCTAGCTCGCTGGGACTGTTGAGAGTGCCTGGCTATAACATCGCCTCAGAGGAGCCATTAAACATTGGCCCAGAAGCTAGTATAAACATAGCCCTGGTTCCTGGGTCATTAACTATAAGTGGACTTTTACACCCTATGCCATAAAGGGTAGCCTTCTGGGCAGGATCATTACAGAAGCATGACCTGGCAGAGCTACAGAGTCACTGATGCCAGAATCCCAGTGCATGTCACAAATGAGAGGGATGACTCTCCCTACTGCACACCTGGCCTATGTTACCAGGCACTCCTTGCCCACAGGATGATGGCTTTGGGAGACCGTCCCTTTGACTGGCCTCCCAGAATTCCCTTCTGTGTGGTCAATGTTTCCTAGCAACTTCCTAGAAACCCCTTCTCCTTCACCACATACGTGGTGGGTTGGTTTCTTTTAAATACAGACAGTGGCAGAAAGTGTTGAGCAAATGAGACCTGTTTAGTAAGCAGTAGTCAGGCAAGAGGGACACCCCTGTCTGTCTGAAGGAAAGGTGTACTTTGTGGCAATGCTGCTGCCCCATTTTGAAAGAGGTTGCTTCTGGCCATAACTACCTTGCACATGTGTGTCCTAGCAGAGAGCAGACATTGTACAGGGGGTTCTTCCCATGCCCTGTAGACCTATCACACGCCTCTGCTATCAGGAACCCTAATGATATATGTGTTCTCCGACACAGCATCTTTTACTGAAGGTGTCCTGGACAAGCTCGTTCCCACTTGGGCTGTTCACAGCTCCCGAGGTCTGAGGGTCATGTGCTGTAGAGTTGATCAATTTCAGTGTGGTGTTAATGATGCATTTGTCATACGAGGGTCTTTCTAAGATTGAAAGCATCAGAATTCAGAAGATGGAGCAGGATCTTTCTCTTAAAGAAGCCAAGAACCCTTGCTCAAAGGGTATTAGCAGCCATTGAGGACTATGTTGGCATCAGGCTTCTTTCCTTCTAGATGGCAATTCACACATGCAGGCACACATGCCTCAACCACAGGGGGTGCTCTGGAGCTGTCTCATTCTCCTTCAGGCCAACCTGGAATACACATGCTGCTGCTGTGTGGACTCCGCTGGGAATTAGCCCCCTCCTGCAGCCCAGCATCTTCTGGCACTCCTAAATGAGGTGTGGTTTGACAGGGTGATGACAGCCACACCTCCTTAGTCTCTCTTTCCATAATATTTATAATACTTATATTGTAATTAACTGCTCCCCACCCCCAGGCTCTCTATCTCTCCTTATGGAACTATTTTCAGTCTTTGAAAAAGAAAACTAAGAGGACCTGGGGATGTGGCTTAGTGGACCCATACTGCATAGATTGAGCAGGATGGTGCACTTGCAGATCCATTACCGGGGGTGGGGAGTGACGGCAGAAAGATGAGATTTTCAAAGTCATCCTACACTACACAAACCCTCTTGGAGACCTTATCTAAAGAAAGACAATTTCATATTCTAGGCCTACATAGCTGCAGAAGGTTGAGGTGGCCTGAGTTGACTGTAGATACCCATCCTTGCCATATTCCAGTCATCACATTACTGTCTATTATCATCACTCCAGGACCCCCATTTCTGGCTTTGTGCAAGTGCAAGCCATGACTTCTTTACGGGAACAGTGTTCCTTGCACAGCCTGCTGCAGCTGGCATTTAGCAGTCGTCATTGCATGCTGAAGCTGGTACACATCTGCTGAGACCATTACTTTCCCTAACCCGTTTAATCCTCACTATAACCCCGGAGGCTGCTATTTTTAGCTATATTTTATGGACAAAGAAACTAACAACACCCAGGTTCAGCGTAGTGACTTGACTTGCCAACTCACACTGTGGAGTGACAGTAATGCTACCCTGAAATCCGGCGTTCTACCCCGGGGCTAAATCCCTGAGCCAGGTGCCAAGCTGGCCAGCCTTCTTGTCTCCTTTGGGGACCATGCTGCCGGACCTGTGCTTGGGCCACAACTGTTATGAAATCCACCCCAGTGCCACACACTGTCATGTGCCCTGCCAGAGGCATACATTCCTGTTGCTAGCTCTGAGGCACAGAAGTTTGTGCCCTTTGGTCTTGACTGTTGAGTTTCCGTTTCTGCCTCGTTTCTGTACTGCTCTTTTACTGCCTCCCTGGTTCTTTTATTACCCCTAAATTACTTACTTCTCCCCCACCCCAATTTCCTTTGTTGCAGGCCCTGGGATAGGATCCAAGGCTTCCTGCTTATCATGCAAGCACCCTGCTGTTTGGCTACATTTCCCCAGCCCATCCTCCAAAATTAACCTTAAGGATTTTGTTACTCAACTAAACATTGCCACCTGTACGTACCTCCTCTCCCAGGTGACTGCATACTTCATGTGATGGCAGAGTCCCTTCACCAGCACTGCTGGTGAGCATAGCCTGCTCGCTCGTTTTCCTCTCACAGTTCCCTGGCTGCAGTCACACTTCTGCTCCTACGTGCTATTTCCCCCTTCCCTTACATGCGCCTTCTTGTACCTCAGACCATGCTCCACCTCTGTCTGTTCTTCACTCTGCTATTAAAGCAAGTGTGCAGTCATTCTTGCCTCCTCAGTACCTGTCTGCACTCCTCCCTCCAGGGCTAATTCTACCTTGGCTGTCTCTGTCTGCCCAACTGATGCTGACTGTGCAAGAGACCGTGGTGCTCTTCTCAGGCTCTGCCCCTGAACAAGGTGCTGGGCTCAGCAACTCATCTTCTGCCTTGGTTCTCTCCGGGATCTTCCATCCTGGCCTTCAGGATCCAGGGCTGTGGCTCAGTGCTGGAGCATTTTTTTTTTCCTATCATTTGTGAGGTCCGGTCGTGGTTCTTTCTCCAGCCACTGTCTCTTTATGCAGAAAATCTTATCCATTTCTGACTCTCATAACTGATGTGAACCACAGCTGCTCAAGGTGAACTTTTAAACTTCATGAATTTCACTCCCCCCACCCCGCCAAAAAAAATTAGGCTCAGTTCTAGGATGGCCTCGCACCTAGTAGGCATACACTCTACCAATGGACCACATACCCCAAAGCCCTTTTCCTGTTTTTTAATAACAAAGACTTCATTGGTCTCTTTCAGAGGCTTGATTCGGGCACAGTTACTTATAAGAAAATCTGTCTAGGGTGCTGAGTGGACTGAAGTTGTCCTGCCCCTTTTTTTGTTGTTGTTTGGGGTATATGTTCATTAGTTTGAGATGGGGGCTCCTGTAGCCCAGCTGGCCTCAAACTCATTATTTAGCCTAGGACTTGGAACTTCTGAGTCTGCTGCTGGGATTCTGGGTGTGGGCCAGTCAACACACCTGGTCCTGTTCGGTGCTGGAGATCAGCCCCAGGGCTGTGTTCTTGCTTGGGAAGCCGTTCACCAGCAGAGGCATTTCCCCATCTCTGGAAGTTCTATGATGCTTCCTCTGGGACATCACAGCTCCTGGACATGAAGTACAGTGGCTGAGTAGAGGTTGCCATGAATGCAGTCACACTCAGCTGCCACTAAGCTGTCCTGGCTATACTGAAGAAAGGATGATCACTCTCTGGTTAGGCTTGGTTCAGCACCCCTTCCTCAGGTGGCGTGGGCTGGCAAATGGGCAGGCAACCACTGAGTAGGAACAACTCAGCGCTGTACCGTCAGCACTGCACTTCCTGATGAGTGCCCGTTAAAAATTAACTTTTACTGCTCTTCTGTAACTGGTCAGTCCTGCTATAGCTCATTCCCAATGAAGGAAGTTGGTGTGGCCTGACAGCACTGTCCCCAAGTTCCTGCCATAGGATCTTACACAGGAGACTGCCACTAAAGGGAATGCCTTCCATCGCTTGACACAAATAAGCTCCGCTCCCACAGCCCCCTGCCAGGCATACTGTTAAGATGACTTGGAAATGAATACAGTAGATGTGTCCACATAAAATCCAAACCCCCCCCCCAGCACGAGCGCTACAAAAAGTCACTGATGGAGTAAAAGAAATTGAGTATTTCACTGTCATCTGGTCGAACTGGTTTCTGATGGGAGCAGGTTCTTTCCCTAAGCCTCAGCCTAGCATCCTAATTCACTTTGTTTTTGAGACAGGATCTCATCCCATCATCCTAGGAATAGCAGTATTAGCCAGCTTACAGGATTCTGGTTGTGAGGGGCTCATTTTTTAAGTAAAGTATTCCCAATTACAACTTGCAGAAACATCACATTAGTGGCACACCTGACTAACCAAGTTTGTGTCTCACCTGAGCAGGGAGAGGAGTTCTCACATGCTTACTAGGTTTCTTTTATCATGTGTTGGGAGCCAGGATCATCCATATGTCGCCTTGTGGGATGAGAGTCAAAATCAGTGCCGTCCTCTAAACTCCTCATACTTGTTACACAAGGAGAAAGGTCAAACAAATAGCAGCACGTCATCAGTGCACCAGCTCTATTTATTTGCTTTCTGTCTCCCCCATTCCCCCTCCTCCCCTCCCTCCCTCGACCTTTCTACCTGTCTCTTTCCCTCTCCCCCACTTTCTCCTTTGCAGTGGTTGGGATCAAACCCCAGGCTTTGTGCATGCCAGGAAGGCACTCTGTCAACGAAGCTATATCCCCTGTCTACTTAATAAGTTTATTTATATGAAATTTTTTTATAATGAACTACCATCTACTGTGGCTCCACCTGTGATCTCAATATCTTTTACTCCCAGAGTCCTTTTCCTTTCTATGTAGACCCCTCAGAAAAAGGGGGGCACAAAACAAAACAAAAGCACTTTAGCCATACTTTTTATTGTGAGAGGAAAATTTTTATAATTATTTTAGATTGAATTTTAAGATTTAATTTTTATTCATGTGTGTGTGTGTGTGTGTGTATGGGGGGGAGGGGATTGTGCCAGGTGAAAAGAGGGCATCTGTTCTCTGTAATACCAGGTTACAGGTGGTTGTTATCTGGTGAGAACTGAACTCAGGTCTTCAGGAAGAGCAGTGATCATCTTAGCCAGTGATCCATCTTTCCAGCCCCTCATTCTGTAAGTTTATGTTTCATAAGAAGCAATGCGTCTGTGAGCAGCACTTTGTTTCCATGTAGCACAAGTAACTATGGAAAGGATTTTCTTCCCTGAGAAGCATCTCCAACCTTCCAGCTATGTGGGTGATGAACAGCTAATAACTGTGACGAGAGCACAACCAGGTCCTAGAATGATGGGTGTGCTCTCTTTACCTCACCAACCAGAGAAGACACAAACCACAACAGAAACAATGAGGAGACAATGAAAAACATTTCTAAGTCGTACACTAATAGCCTTTGTCAGTCCATGGCAGCATTGTCTTCTTACGGAGAAATTAGTTGTCAAGAATTGGAGGTGCCACCTGCAAGGTGGTGTAACCTGAAGATGGGACCGTGTTCAGAGAGGTTGCAAGAGAAGGGCTGTTCCCTTTGTAGCATGTATGAAACAGAGCATGCCTTATCTTCTGTCTTCAAGACAGTGTTTCTATGGCTGCAGCACAGACCCAAATAACCACTTTGAACAAGCCTGGGTGAGAGATTTTTTGTCCTGTCCCCTTTTTATTCAACATCTCTAATACATATTTTATTACTATAATTTTGTTATTGATTTTATTTGATTTTTTTTTTAAGACAGGGTCGCCTGTAGTGCAGAGTAGCAGTGGAATTGCTGTGTAGCTCTTGAGGACCTTGAACTTCTGACCCTCCTGCCTCCACTTCTCAAGTGCTGGGATAATGGGTATGCACTACTCTGTCTGGTTATATTCATGCAATGCTGGGTATAGAACTGGGCTTTGTACATGCTAGGTAAGCACTCTATCAACCGAGCTGTATTCCCAGCCCATATTCTGTTAATTTTGAGTTGCAGTCCAACATGCAGAGTATGTTTACTAGCTTGGCCATTTTGGTGTACAGTTCAGTGGGCATTACATCATGCACCTTCCAGCCCCAGAGTTCCATCATCCTGCACAATGACATTCTCAACCATGGATTCTGAGTGTTCTCCTCTCCCAACCGCTCTGTGAATCTGACCCTCTAAGTCCCAGCTTATATCATTTGTCATCCAGCTTATATCTCTTCCCCCCCCAGTTGATGTCATGTAGTATGATGTCCCCAGGATTTTATCTATATTTACTGTGTGTCAGAATTTCCCTCCTTTCAAGTCTGAGTAGTAGTCCATAGTGTGTGCTCACTGTTTTGTTAACAGTTCATCTGTCTCTTTACACTCTGCTGCTCTGGATGCTGCTGCTGTAAATGGATGTCTGTCCCTATGTTCCTGTCCTTGGTGACATCATATTGTTACAGCTCTAGCCATCTCCTCAGCATTCTCAGCAAATAAATCTAGGGAAGGGAAGAAAGCTAAGTCAGCCTTTTAAAGCCCTTCAGTCTCAATCATCACTGTCTATGGAATGGAAAATAAAAACAGCAATGGTATAAATAGTTAATATTTACCAGGTGCTTATCGTGTTACTCATTTCCTGTAGCCCTGATAGTAAACCCATGAGGTAGGCTGCATCTTACCAGAGAAGCAGTTGATCAGTTCCTTGTAGTCACATGACTTCATATCATAGAGCAAGCAAGGTGGGAAGACCCAAGACTCTGGCTTCAGAGCAAATGTTTCTTTTCTTTTGCATTTTATTTGTGTGTACGTGTTTGTATGCAGGTGTGCACATTGTGGAGCCCAGAATCTGACACTGTCCACTTTCATTTTTTGAGATATATCTCAAATGTCTGCCCAGCAAATCTCAGGGATCCTACTGTCCCCACTTCTCCATTGCTAGGTTTACAGGTGTTCACTGAAGGTATGTACATAGATCCTAGGGATCCAAACTCAGGTCTTCATGCTTCCATAACAAGAAAATACCCACTGAGCCACCTTTCCAGCCCTGGAGACCATGCTTCTACTGGTTGTTATCTATCTCATGCATTCACTCTCAGGGAATGCTGGGAAATTATTGTTAAATTCTTTCCTTGGGGAGTTATAATTGTTTCCTCCCCTTCTTAAGGTCCCAACAACAGACCAAGGTCCAATGCCTCCAAAGTTCACCCTGGAGCACCAATGTTTTTATTGAGGTCACACCCTAAGCATAAATGAGGAGTTACTCACAGGGCTGTCAGTGCTTCTTGCTCCCCAAAAGGTCGCCCTGGAACATCTTTACTCAACAGGGATGATGGCTTTCCTATAGTTGGATAGATAGCCTCTCCTTAGTCCTTCCCCACCTCTACACTCTCTCTGAGACCCTGAGGGCATGAACAATTGGGACAGAATTGCATACAGCTGATTGGGAGAGATGCTGGGTGTTCAGGAGTTCCATGAGCCTCCCACCCCTTCCTATGAGAGTAGCTAGGATGATGTTTGGTGGTCAGACCTGTTTGAACCTCTGAGGATGGTGGTGGCAGTTTGACCTGATGATAGTCCTGTGCCACCAAAGTGTAGTTCTGTCTGATAAATTTGCTCATCCAAGCAGATGTAGACTCTGCTAGAAGGAATAGCATGGTGAGTATTGGGCCAGAAGTTCATAGCACCTGTTTTGTACCTTGCTGCGGACCCTGCCTCTCTAGCTTGGTTTTTAAAGCCAGGTGACCTTAGTGACTCAAAATTGTATATGCTGTGATACTGAGCTGCCATCTATCCCAGCCTCTGTGATGGCATAAAGACCAAAGGCCATGAAATTTTGGTTTACCTACACCACAAATGGTAGAGGTCCTTCTGTTCACCACTTGGAGGATTTTGGTAGTCTTTCAGGAAGAAAGCAGCTCCTGCAAATGGAAGCAGAGTTGTCTAGCCTTATGAGCAACAGTGTGTGTTGCATAGGTGCTATATCCTTTAAATTGCTTTGAATATTGGCTTACTACCACCAGTCCCCTTTTTGAGACAGGCTATCATGTAGCCTAGTCTAGCCTTAAACTTGTTGTGTAACCAGGGATGACCTTGAACATCTGCTGTCTTTCTCTACCTTCCAAGTACTGAGATTGCAGGTGTGAGCCACCATGCCCAGTTTGAGCAGTGCTGGTATTTAACCCAAGATTTCCTGCATGGTAGGCAAACCTTCTGCCCACTGAGCCACTTTCCCTGCTCTAGCCACCACTTTTAAATAGCACAGTTTGAATAGTGTGTGTGTCACAGAGGTAACCTATGATTCTCTGATGGGATGCACAGGCTCTTAGTCACAATGTTTCAGTGTTTTCTGTGCTGACCCTGGCATCTTCGAGAGGCATCATCAGCACATTCTTGTTCTGGCAGGCATGTTCAGTGTTGTTGTGCTCCAGCATGCTAGATCTTATCTTCCATATGTGGACAGCCATCAACACTCAAGCAAGCCTTCTTTCCAGGAAGTGACTTCCTATTTCAGTCTTAGTAGTCTGGAGACAGAGGGACCTTTTTGGGGGGCAGGGGGAAGATCAAAGATTTACCAGAGTCCTTTGACTCTTACATCCTTATACTTTGTAAATGATGGCACAGCTTGACCTTGTTTGTCTTACATAGCAAGTGGTTCTAGACCCCTGGCTTTGTCTTGTTAGTGGTTTGTGTCACTACCTGGTATTTGGTTGTCAGCGCAGAGAAGTAGAGCTGCTGAAATCTAGTAAGTAATGCTGACCATGCCACCAAACTCCTTATGATACACAAGAGACTCCAAAGTCCTAAGCTCACCCATATGTCCTCCTGGTCTAGAGAGGACTTGTAATTGCACCACTGCTATTCAGGTGTTTGCCACACACTTGCATGCATCACACTTGGTGATTTCCAAGGCTGTCTCTCAGAAGCGAATTCCAGGGATACTGTGCACTGGGGTATCACAAGTTGTGCATTTTGGTAGATGCCCAAGGAGCATAATTTTATTAACATATGTGCTTTACAGTGTAGTCAGTTTAACCCTGACATAGTATTATATTTGAGCTGAGGAAGGTAGCCCAGATGATTAAAGCACAAGGGACCTGAGTTTGATCCCCAAACCTGTAGTTACTCACACTTGAGCTTGTAATCTCAGCACTACAAAGGCAGGAACTTGCAGATCTCCAGAACTAACCTACCAGCCAGCTTAGCCTAATCCATTAAGTTCCAGGGCAGTAAGTTGCCCTGTCTAAAAACAAAACAAAACAAAACAAAACAAAACAAAACAAAACAAAAAATCAAAATCAAGATGGATATCATCATAGTAAGGACACCATAAGGCTTACCTCTGGACTTCACGTACATCCACCAGAACTAACTTCCTCTCCTCTCCTCTCCTCTTCTCTCCTCTCCTCTCCTCTCCTCTCCTCTCCTCTCCTCTCCTCTCCTCTCCTCTCCTCTCCTTTCCTCTCATCTCCTCTCCTCTTCCCCCTCTCTCTCTTACACACACACACACACACACACACACACACACACACACACACACACCTGGCATCTGAGAACCCTAGCACACACAGGATTAAGATGAGAGTAATTCCACTCAGACAAACAAATTCTCATTTAAACACTTACTGAACTGTGAATTTCACACTCTATTTATAGGCAGGCCATGTGGGTTGGAGAAGGGACAGTAAATACCTGTCCTTGTTCTGACCACTTGTGACTTGAACCCTGAACCCTGCCAGGTCTGGGATCTTTACTAGCAGCTGCATGTCATGACACCTTGTGCTGTGCACCCTGGGAGATGAAGCCTCAGCAAAGAACAGCTGGGGATCTTTGCTGGAAAAGAGCCACTGTTGGCATTTGGTATCACCCTTCAGTTTCTGCTGATACTAAATATCCAACATCCTAGCATGCTACAAGGACAGCTTATGAGAGATTGCATAGTTATGGATGCTCTCTGATCCTTGAGAAGATAGTATGATGAGCAGACACTGGTGCTCTGTCCTTGCTGACTTCTGTGGGTTCTCAGAATGAAACATGGCCTCTGATCCTTGGTTATCTGTTCTCTCAACAGTCTATTAGCCCTTTCAAGTCTGATCTGATATGCAAATCAACCTAAAGATAAACCGTGATCATACACACCTTTAATTTACCGTGGAGGGAGCATCCTGGAAGAAGTGTGAATCAACAGAAATTTGTTTCCTGTCATCGACAGAAAAAAGTGTTGACTGATGTAGAACTTTGCAGATAATGAGATCTTTAGGGAAATTTTTGTTTTCTGAGTTCCACAAGATAGGCCAGGAAGTCCAAGGAGTTTTGTGGTTTTATTTGTTTGTTTGTTTTTGTTTTTGAAGCGTCAGCAACCCCTATTATTTTTCGTGGTAGCTTTTGTAAACATGCAATGTGGGCAAGTATTGGTGGAGGGCATTCCAGTTGCTATAACTGATGGGCTCCTGTGAGTCAGTGTGAATTTAGTTGAGGGTGAGTATCCTCAAGTGAACAACAACTGTCTCCATATTGTGAGTTTTTGTTACTGTTGGTGTTTTCAATGTGGTACCTATTCAAGTATTGCCTAGGCAGATGGTAGAGGGACTCCTACCATTAAAATGAGGTACATCCTTCCATTATTTTGTGTTGTCTGTGTGTGTGTGTGTGTGTGTGTGTGTGTGTGTGTGTGTGTGTGTGTGTGTTCATGAGTGTGCATGTTTGTAATATGAACACTAGTCCTTGGGGAGGAGAAATTCAGGTTAGATTCAGCTCTCTCCTCTAAACCAGTATCCAAAGTGTGGGATTGTTACGATAAATCTTTCTGCCAAAAGCCGCCTGAGCCCCACTGCCACGTGTGAGCTTTCCTCCAGCCGCCCACCCAAGTTAGGCCCAAATGAATACACAGTAACTTGTATTAGGTTTAAAGCTGCTTGGCCAATGACTAAGATTCCTCATCTGCTAGCTCAGTCTTAATTATCATAAATCTATATATTTTATAAGACTTATCTAACCGCCGCCTTATTGGTATCCCTCCTTGCCGGTGGCTCACATCCTGCTGCTGGAGGAGGTGAACGGGAAAAAAAAGGGCCCTTCCTGTTTCTCCTTCACTGAAATATGTCTCCTTGCTATGTCACTTCTTGCCTGGATCACCACTTCTCTACTACATTTCCCAAAATCCTCTTTGACTTCTAGTCCCGTCTAACTTGCTGTCTCATTGGCCAAACAGTATTTTATTCAACAATCAATAAGATAAACATACATAGAAGTACTTCCCCCATCATGGGATGTCTTCAACAACAGGGTTTTAGTTTCAGGTTCTAGAGGCAACCAAGGGCAATGTCAACAGCTGTTGTAAAGGGTGAATGGAAAAGTGTGTGTGTAAGGGGGTAGCTTTAACTGGGAGAAGAGATGGAAGAAGGAGAGACGACCAACACTAAAAAATTGTAGGATTATAAGCTTGCTTAAAAGTACATACTGTGTGTGTGTGTGTGTGTGTGTGTGTGTGTGTGTGTGTGTGTGTGTGTTTGTCTGTGTGTAGCTTGCATGAAGTTATGCCACATGGGTGATAATGCTACTCCCAAAATCCATAGACTGGTAAAACCCCCAGGGCCGGGTATGTAAAACCTCTCTTTGAATTGTTTTGGTCAGGGGAGTCCAAGAGATTCCCAAAACAATGTTCTATTTCTTATGGGGGTGGGGGGGATAAGACTGCCTGAGGGCACTTGCTGTACTGTTCTAAGGCTGAAGGATAACCATGGAAACCAGATGCAGGGTGTGATTATTTGCCTCTGACCTGGCAAAGTGTTGGGTTTGATAAAAGGCGCTTAATAGAAACACTCAAATTGACCCTTCTCATCACTCGGCTGCTTCGAACTCAATCAGGCCCTCATTATTATCAGCGTGATGTGAGCAAAGGCAGCCGTGATCATAGTTTTTCATAATCACTCCTTTAGCCAAATGTAATTTGCAATTTGTGGTATTGTATTATGAAACAATAATGCATTAAAATGAACAGACCAAGAATTAGGACCGAGGCAGTGCAAAAGGACCCAGAGAAGGAGCCAGGAGGGAGAGGCACCCTCGGAATCACTCTGAGTGGACGTGACTGGTATCTTTGCAAAAGAAAGCATTTAGCAGAATCATGTTCCTGCTTTGTTTTCCTCTGTTTAGGTATATGGGAAAGTGTGTGTATGTGTATGGCCTGTGCACATTATCATAAAGTTGGTGTTCCTAGAGGAGAAACAAACTGCAATTTGCATATCATTTGCATTTAGATGGTAGGGGTTATGGGGTTGGTGTGGCTTGATTACTGGGGTGGGTATGACATAAAAAAAAAAATAAGGTGTAACAAATTTATAAACACCTGGTGTGGAGTAGCAATTACTAATTGACCTCTTTTTATGAGAAGTCCCAGAGACCATGGCTTGAGTTCTGGGAGCTGATGGCTAGGCCTTGTGATCAAAATGGACCTCATCCACCCCATGACTTCAGACCAGCCCCGATATACAGGTCACTTATGATGTTGGAGTTATTGATGCATTTGTCTCATGTCTGGGAGGTTTATCTTCTGTGCCTTGTCCCCACTTACATCTCTGTGTCTGTACCCCAGCTTTTATGTATTTTGTGTATGTGTGTGTTTCCCCTTCAAGATCTTTTATTCTTAGGTCAAAATTGATTCTGTGCTGACTTCCCTTCCCTCTACCCCTATTATTTTCAGATTTTGTATTATAGCTTTAATATTTCCTTGCTCCACATGCATCTAGGGTTTCTGATGCATCAGGTTCCCTGGCATATCAGTACATCCTTGATTGGTTAACAGCTGTGGCAGAATGGAGTGCACTCATAGGAACATTTAGCAGGACTTTGGAAAAAGAAATGACTTCCATCAATGGCACATTGTACGTCTAAGGCTATGATAGATTGGCTACATAGAAGCTGCTTTTTCTTTTAAAGAAAGTCACTTATTTTTCCCTGCATTCCAAGCAGCACACATTGGGTTTATTAAACCAATCAGGCTGGGGCTGATGAGAACTGTACACAATCAAAAATAATGGTACTAGAGTTCGTGAATTTGCTTGTAAAGAGCACCCCTGCTACCCTCCATCACTGGGGAAGCCACACCCATCTTACAAAAGCATTGTCAAGTTGTCTCCTGCCCTTTCTCCCTGCCCTGCTTCTCATCATTGTTGATTACTGATGCCTTTTCCCCTCCAAATGGGAGCTTTCTGCTTTCCATAATCAGCCCCCTCTTCCTTGATTTCCCCCATCATTTCCACAATCTACTGCTGAGCAAATCAGCCACTTTCATAGTAGCGATTTCTCAAAATGTCACAAAACTGCACAATCGTGACAAGAAGGACAGATTACAAATGACCCCCCTCCCCTAAAGCCGTCTGGGCTAAAGGAAGTATGGATGGAAACCATGAGCACTCTTTTTCCAATGAGTTAGTGCTTGAAGCTGCTCCCTCTTGGTCAGGGCTGATCTATGCCAAGCCTTTGGCAGTGTTTGCATATGCCAGACTGCACTTTTGACATTTGGTGTGCCCTTGGAAATAGAAATGTTTGTAATGCCCTGTGAGTGGGTATGTGTAGTTTTTATAATTCTCTCCAGTGCATCGAGGCAGTTCTTGACCTGGCCCTCAAACTCCTAGTCTTCATAGTCTACTTCTTTTAGAGACCCCTGTCCTATAGGTCACAGTGCTCTAAACAGTACTGGATTTTCACATGCGGAATGTATGTAATACTAGTAAGTATAAGTGTTTTATACATGTTAGTGTGTATGTGATTATGTGTGTGTAAGGAAGGATACATATGTATGTGGACATCAAATGTCTACTTTATCATGCTCTATTTTTTTGAAACAAGGTCTCTCAACAGGATTGGGGCTTGCCAATTTTACTAGAATGACTGGCTGTCAAGCCATGGGAATGTTCCTGTCTCTCTCTCTCCTCAGCACTGGGATTACAGTTGCAGACCATGGTTTTTTTGTGCGTGTGCTGGGTCTTGAACTCAGGCCATCATGTTTGCACGGGAAGCAATTTGCCCATGAAGTTACCTTCCCTACATTGTCTTATGTATTTTAGCAAGGAACAAATCAGTCATCTGCTCTATATATAACAGCAGGGAGGCTGTCTTTGGTTCCTCAAGCACTGTGTCTTGATTGAGTTGAGAGAGCACTGGGTGAGCACTTGGGTGGTGGTGCTCATTTACTATCAGTAGATTCGATTCCCCTAGGCTCCCTGCCCAGGGTCTTACCTGTGGGACAACAGCACTTCCCTCACAAGTTGTTGTGGGACCCATCGAGAGAAAGTACAAATAAGAACTCAGTAAATTCCAGTTAGATGTAATTACATCCTAAAATAAGCATAATTAGGGCTGATTACTTGTGTCCCGCTTAGGAAGTCCACAGAGTGAACTTCCAACAGATGCTAGATTTTATTTTCTTGGAAGTGTCCATGTTCAGCTCCCCCCACCCTGCACATACCCTCAGTATCTTAAAGTAACCTTGAGGTTATCTACTCTCTAGTCCCAAGCCTGCAGTGAGACTTTGGACAGCTCCCAGGGCCCTTGGGCCTTAGTTTCTTATTCTGTCAGGTGACGACTGGACTGGAAGAGGAATCTTTTGATTTCCAGAAACCTGTGAACATCTGTCTGCTGTGGATAAGAATGCAAAAAAAAAAAAAAAAAATCTACAAAGATGTGTGGCTAGAGATTTGTTTTGTTTTCTTCATATAAAATCTAGAGACTTTGGATACTTCTTATGGCAACTTGAATGACTGTGTTTTGTTGATATTCATGGGAGACCTGCCCTTTCCTAAACAGAAATGAAGGAGGGTGCATTAGGGAGTGGGAACAGAAGTGGGGGTGGAGGGGGGGACTGGGAGGAGAGGAGGGAGGAGAAACTGTGGCTGCCATGTAAGCTAAATAAATAAATTTACATATTTAAAAAATATAGAGAGGTGAGGATTTTAAACAAAAGTAAGTTTACAATTGTCTTCAAGACTGCAAGGGCATGCCAGTTATTTTTCTCATTTCCATGATAACATACCTGGCAGAGGCAGTTTATGGAAGGACTTATTGTGGTTCACAGTCTATCCTGGCAGGTAAGGCATGGTGGCAGGACTGGGAGGCAGTTTGTCATATTACATTTGCAGGCATTTCACACTGAAACCCCAACAAAGTAATCAACTATAGGAAGTTGATACATCTAAAGTGTAGAAAAATACATTAATATCACCAGAATCAACTGGAAGTGGTTTTCTAGAGCAACTTAGGGTCAAACAGCTCTGGGAATCATGACCTCGGCAGCTCTAGGGCAATGATGGTGGAAGCCGGTGGTTGTTTTGATGTGGTAAGCATGTGCTCTGCATCACATGGGGACAAGGCTGGGATTGTAATTTGCTGTCTGTAGCATTCAGCTGGCTTACTGGGAAGCTGATATACCTGAAGGGTCTTTCAGAGCCAATAGCAGCATTGTCATGACCAGCAGTGTTCAAAGTCAGCATACATTGCTGGCATGCAACCAGCAAAAGCAAATGAGAGGTTTCAGAAGGAAAAAATGAGTTCTCAGATAGAGGAAATGATAGGATGAATCACATGAGGTCAAGGGTCTGAAAATTGATGAGCAGGATACAGGACCAGGACTTCTAGTGCTTCGCAATGATGACTGGTTGGAGTTGCTAGTCTCTGGGAGTTGAGGCCAAACTCATATTTGATTCAGTTAAGCCCTCTTCTAATAGCCATATAGTATCATTTATTCTAACCTACATATTTCCTGAGGTAAATAGTCAGACACACATCATGGCAAAGTCCTCCTGAGTCACAGAAGCCTGGTAATTAGCAGTGAACTATTAGACTGCAATGACATTTCATTCTTTTTTTTAAGAAAATATTATTTTAAGACCTATTCTTCAAAGACTGTAAAATAATTGGTTCTGGAGATCCTATTTTTATATGTGGAAGCATGGTTTTACAACCTTCTTTTTACTGTATCATGTTTTAAAACACTGTTTGGGGGGAAGCCCTCTCGTCACAACCAATGGGCGTTTTTATTTTATCTAGAACAGCGCACTGTGTTATCATTCAGCATGATTTTTCTAAAGACGTCTAAATTTAGTAGCAGTAGAACTATCACAGTTTAAATGGCAAGCAATTTCAGTAGTATTTATACTGCTTCACTGGAAATGAGAAGGATGCTTTAATATCAAGGAGAATGTAGCAGGCGTTAATTGTTAGTGATGGTTCTTCCCACATAAGAACGACAGTTCATGTATCTGTTTGGGGGTTCTTTTACTTGCTTTTAGCTTTTCTCCTCGTGACCAAAGGCATGCTTACTCACCTCTTTCCCATAACCACTCTCAAGTGACCTGGCTCGCATGGTGGATCTTGGGTCCATTGTGTGGTTGATGTGAGATCAGTGTGCCTTTGGAAAGTGGCCACTTGTCAGTCACTCATCCCTGGGTTATGAAGAAGAGTGTATACACAGCTGAGTCTTTCCAACTTGTTAGTTCAGTGGTACAATATTTGTGTAGCATACATAATGCCTGGGCTCAAAACCATCAGTCAATCTCAGTTTTCTTCAATAGATACTCAATGCACAGGCGTACATTATCTTCTCAGAGAGGGTAACTCAAATCACTGTGACAACTGTCATTTGAGGGACATTTACAAACTGAAAAGTAAATGGCTATAATTAATTACCTCTATAGCTATCTAATTATAAGTAAATACAATATGCTTCTGTAAATAAGTAAATACAAGATATATTTGTTTGAACGTAGACATTTTTGTGTATGTGTCTATGTTTGTGGATGATGGTCAAAGGACAACCTCAGGTGACATTCAGCCACCAGACATTGCCCCTCCCCACCCTGTGTATGTCACTGAATAGTAGCCTGCCTTCCAAATATTAGAGGCAACAATGACCTGTCATGCTTGTAGCTTTCCCATCTGCAAATCCTATTGTTTCTGTGATTAACCTTTCCTGCCTTCTGTGCCCCCCAATACACCTGACTTATGCCACATCTCTGAGAGTCCCCATTCAAGGACTCAGTTTCTTACATTTTAGCTGTTATTATCAGATGTCACCCAGTGTCACTCCTGGATTTGTGGCCCCTGTGGTTCCTCAAAGAAAATCATTGTGTCTTGCCTCAGGTTTCCATGTGCTAGCTCTTTCCTCATGGTTTCTTTTATTTGAGAAAATATTGTATATATTCCAGGCTAGCCTCATAGGTAGCATGACCTTGAACTTCTGTTCCTTCTGCCAATGCCTTCCAAGTGCTGAGATTACAGGTGTGTGCCACATGCTTAGTTATTGGGTACCAGGGGTGGAGCCCGGGGAAAATAGTCAAGTCCTTTACCAACTTGAGCTCCAACCTTGGCCTGTATTGCTGACTCCCAAGCATGGCTGGCTCCCACGTGACTCACTGATTTGTGCCCTATGTCATCTTCTTAGGAAAGCCATCTTTAATTCTCTAAAATAAAATCTCTGGCCCACTTTGTGCTTCTTTGTACATAGCCCTGTGTACTCCCTTGCCCAGCACATCCTGCTGTCACCTAAATACAAGCTCTAATAGAGGCTCCATGATGCCACAGTGACATGGCATGTTTTCTGTACCATAGCTCCATACTATAGACAAGTCAGCTCTTATGCAAGCAGATGCTTGATAATTTTGGTGAATGACTGAACATGATACTTGAAATGGTGTTTTCCTAGAATACATGTTTTCTGTTTGCTGTTTGACTCATTCATTCTATAAAGTTTAACTTTATAATGCTTAACTCCCAGGCTTTACGTGTATGAGTGTGTGTGTGTGTGTGTGTGTGTGTGTGTGTGTGTGTGTGTGTGTGTGTGTGTGTGTGTGTGTATTAATTTTAACATCCCAGCACATGTTTAATCCTCTGTGAAAAGTGGGCTGGTTCTAGATTTAATCAAGTTTCTGGAGACTTATTTTTCTTCTTCCCTTTCATTTCCTTCCTTTTCCAGTTGTTGTTACTATTTACTTTCTAAATAAGATCAAATGTCAAGGACAGTTTTACTTTATAGAATTAACTTGTAGCCAGGTCTGATTATTTTTTCACATTAGAATATATAATTTTAAGTGAACAGTAGTGGCAATATGTGAAGTTTTTCTGGCATAATATTGTGATGATGATGTTTATAAACCCCTTGGCAAACACAGTGTAACTTAACTGCTGTTTGTGGTCTGTACTCGATACTTCATGTATGACTGCATGTTTAAAATGAGTTTTATACTAATAGGAAATGACCTATGCCACTAACCAACCCTTGACTTGAAATATTTTTTTCTTTTATCTGTCAACTGTACCAGGCTTTTCTCTTCTCATTTTGATATGGGTTTGTCTCTGTCAACCTCATTCCTGGTTCCTTTGCCAGGCGCAGCATTAGAGAGGGGCTCATAGGCCAGCTCTGTCATCAGCAGCAGCCTTGAAGGCTCCCTAATCCCTGGGTAAAGCCTGGTCCCTTTGGATCTGATGCAGAAAAGAGTTTTAGGATGAGCACAGCGGTGTTGGGGATTATTTAAAAAGTAGAAAGGCACTCGGGGAAAGAATATGGCATACCTGAGAGGGTGGATCTAGGCTTCTCCTAAACACGGTGGGGCATAGTTGCTCAAGGGAAGAATAAGACATACCTGAGTGTGGATGGGGATTCAAAGGGAGCACCCCTTCAAATGTCCCAGTGGTAACTGTGCACAGAATGTTGGAAACTCTGGGGGGTTGAGTGCTCTGTGGATTTCTTTCTTTCTTTTTTTTTTTCAGTTTTCATTTGTTTATTCCCATTTCAATCATGTTTCAGTACAGAGTTCAGTGCATTAAATACATTCAGAAAGTTGTTCAATCATCACTACTTGTTCCCAGACAAACTTCATACTCCTTAAATAACAACTCCCATCCCCTAGCTACCCACTCTCCACCCACTAATTTGCATTCTACCTTGGCTTTCTGCACATTAGATCTTGCTGGGTCCCACAGCACAATCAACTGTCCTTTGTGTCTGGACTATTTCATCTGGCACAATGTTTTCAAGATGAGCATCATATATTCTTTTTTTTATTTAAATTAGAAACAAGATTGTTTTACATGTCAATCCCTGTTCCCTCTTCCTCCCCTCCTCCCCTGCCCCCCACTAACACCCTATCTATCCAATACCATTTCTGTTCTCCAGGGAGAGTGAGACCTTCCATGGGGGGTGTCTTTAGAGTCTGTCAGATCCTTTGGGATAGGGCCTACACCCTCCCCCATGTGTCTAGGCTGAGGGAGTATCCCTCTATGTGGAATGGGATCCCAAAGTCCATTCCTACGCTAGGGATAAGTACTGATCTACTTGCTCAGTGGATCTCTAAGGAGCCCTCTCCTCTTCTAACTCTATTTCCTCTTTTATAACTGAGATTACAGGATGGCTCCTGAGGTGGCTGGGATGCAATTGCCATCTGATGAAATTGTACAAATTGTTTAGGATATGCCCTTTTACTGTACAGGGGCTTTTGGATGAGGTTCCTAAAAAATCACAGGTTTGTAGCTGGAAAGGGAGAAAGACCTTTAGCAAATGTTATTTGTGCTCAATTCTTGATTCTCCGCTGAATAGAGGCTGCAACCACACTGGGATGAGGAGTTTTCCTTCTCATGCCCCCGATCTTGGCTCTTTCTGTCCTGTGTCACCTCTTCAAAATAGAAAAGCTCAGCCCTCCTAGCCCTCCCCCCTTCTTTTATTAATGAGCATTTCTTTGTGCAACTGTGTGCTTGAGATTTCTTCTTTGAGACAGCTGGTGACTTGACAATCCTCATGCATGAATCTGATGGGAGACCATGGAAGGCAAGCATTGCAGGGCACATGGGCTTTTTATAGAGGAAAATAACAGCAGGAAAAAGAGTCCATATGAAGCTGGAAGCATCTGTGATGTTTTGCATGCCAGCATAGACTAGCATGGCATTCTCTTAAAAGCCCTAGGGTCGGCATCTATCCTCAGCATTGTATAGGCCAAGGCCGAATCACACGTGCATTCCTTATATTTGGTTTCACTCAGATGTGGGTTTCTAAGGGATGACATCCTCCTGCTGTTTCTCACTGAGCTGAGGAGAGTGTTTGGTGAAGACACCCCAAAAGCTTTCAGTTTAATAAGCTCCAGTCTAGCAGCGTGAATTATCCTCTGTGCTTTAAACCCTGCAAACGTTTGTCAGCTTTTAAACTATGATGAATGTTCCCAATAAGCCTACCCGTTGAAAATAAAGAAGAATCATTGCTTATGGAGAGATCATTAACTAGATGATTTTGGATTCTCAGTCTTCAGTCCTAAGAGAAGCTCCCTCTGTGCAGATTCTTCACTTCGTCTGGTGTCTGAAGTGTTCAGCCTGGCATTCTGCACATTTATCATTTGCTTGTTTTGGGGGATCAACTGCAAATCTTTCTTTTGTTGTTTTTGAGACAGGATCAGACAGGTTCAGCTCGACCTTTAACTCTTTCTGTAGATAAGGATGACCTTGAACTTCTTATCCTCCTCTTCTCTCTCTCTCTCTCTCTCTCTCTCTCTCTCTCTCTCTCTCTCTCTCTCTCTCTCTCTCTCCCTGTCTCTCTCTGTGTCTGTCTCCCCATCTCTCTCTTTCTCTCTCTCTCTCAGAAGGGAGGATGCTACAGATGGAACCCAGGGTTGCGTGCAAGCTGAGTAAGCACTCTGTCAACTGGGCCTCTCCACAGCCCCTCAGAAGAATAAACTGGTTAGCATTGATCAGTTTTTTATTTTGTTTTGTGAAACAACACAAAATATAGATACTGAGGGGCTGGGGAGTAGCCCTTCAAACCTAGCATTGTAGGTTTGTAGCATTGTAGCATTGTAGCATTGCGCTAAGTATGTGTGTATTTGAGGAGAGACAACTCATTGTGTATATATTGACCAGGTAGAATTTTTCATCACCAACAGGTTTGGCAAACATCGAAAAGAAGACAAGATGGAGAAAATGGGTCGAATAAAAATCCAGGATTCCTTCCCATCGGAAGAGGACAGGGTGCGGATGAAGGAGGAGCAGGAGAGGTAGGCCTCAAAGGTACCAGCCCCTGCCCCGTGGCAGAGGTGCTGCCCTCAGTCATGGTGACCTGTCCTCTGCTTTTATCTTAAATGCAAATAGTTTGCACTCAGCTATAATATCTGTGTGATGATTGTGAATTAATGTAGTACAAAGGAAGGCTTTAAAAAAAGAAAAAGGAGGAACTTTTATATTCATTTGAACATAAGTGAGTGTTAATGATTTTACTTAAGACATTTTACATAGTGGATGGGTATGCATTAATGCCGAACTTATTTGTTTATTTATTTGGTTTCTTTGTATGTGTGTGACTTATGTGCATCTATGCATGTCCATGGGGGTGTGCATCCATGTGGAAACCTGGTGTCTTACCCTGTTACTCTTTATTGTTCTGCTTGTTTTGTTTCTGTTTTTTGAGAAAGGCTCTCTCACTGAACCTAGACCTGACCAGCAAGCCTTGTCTCCTCCTCCACAGTACTGGGATTACAGGCACATGTGTCCAGCTTCTGCCTTAAGCTGCCTTTCCTGAGTGCTCACAGCCAGGCACTCATGCCTAGAAATAATGTGCCTTTCCAAATTTGGATTTGAGTGGGTGTCATTTTATCTGCAGCTTGTATAGCACCTTTGATAGCAGGTGTGTGCTAGAGGTGGGTTATCTCATACTAATGAAGGAGTAAGAAAACTTAAAAAAAGGGTTCCTCTCCAGTCTGAAGGTGCCTCTGCTTTTATTTTGCAATTCCAGTGATTGACTTGAAAGTCTCACACATGTCAGGCAAGCTCCCTCCTACTCTGTGCCCCAGCCCAACGGCTTCCTTTATACAAAATAGCTTGGGAACCTTTCATTTATCTTTCTCTGGGGAATTTTGCTTTTCATTTGTCTTTGTTTGAATGGAGTAATTATTCTGTTCTCTAGCTTTCCAGTAAGACATAGACATGGGTGTTGGATAATAAAACCCAGAGTCTTAATGTATGATACAAGTTTGAGTTAACCTCGGTATTTATTTTTGTTTACTTTCTATTTACTTACCTATATATCTTGGTTAGTTCTAAGAATGGAGCCCGGGAGCTCATACATGCTAGGCATTCTACCACTGAGTTGACTTCAGCCCTCCATTTACCCTTGAAGTCATTGTACTGTGTTAGGCAGACTTCCTCCAGTTTTCACACATCTGTCTTAGCACAGCTTCTGTTTTGTTTTTTATTAGTGTGTATTAATTGTACAGATAGGTGGTTTCATTGTGCTGCTATAATATGGGCACCCGTGATGCACTGTGCTCACAGTCATACCTCCCGATGGCCTCTTGTACCTCCTTCCTCTTCCTTAACAGTCTCCATCATGTTAACACTAAAAAAGAGTTTCTTTCTACTAAACATAGAACATACCAAGTCAGTGTGTGGACTCAAGTCATCCACAGATGTACAAGTAGCTTAGAGAGCAGATGGAGTGATAGAAGGAAAAGCTCTGCTTCCCCGTGCCTTGAAATTGGCCAACATTGCAAAATCTCCCATGGTCTAGACATGCTTGTTTTGCATTTAGGTGTCTTCTGTACTTTCCTGCAGAATTCTAACAACATTTCCAAGATAGTTCATAATACATAGTCAAATGTGTCCAACTAAACAATGAGTTTAACATCATAGTTTCATTTATATTAATAATTTGCCAAAAGCGCAGTTCATTTCTTAGTTGGCTTTTAATCTACTCTGTGCTTTTAATCTACTCTAACGAGGTAGTGCCCTGGGAACTCAGTTGGTCATAGTAAATTTACAGTGTACAAGGGCTTAGAACAAAAACCTTTCAAAAAGAGACTGCTCCATAAAGAAATCAGTTGCACTCAGAAATTTGAGCAAGTTGTGGCTTTTTACATTTTAATGCTTTTGAAAGCATGCTTTATGTGAGTCTTGGATTTATGATAGAGTGGTTAAAAAGCTGGTTTGGATGGTGCTGCACTAGGTGTTTAATGTTATGATGGTGCTGAGTCACACAGTATCCTTCGTGCTTTGATCGGTGCTCATCAGGATGCATGCTTGGTACTTGTGAGGAGGTGCTAACTCCCATTGTGTCTTTGGTGCTTGTGATAGGTGCCAAGTTTTCTTTAGTCTATTTTCCCTTCTGTGCTGTCTCAGCCATGAGCAATGCTGTTTTGATGAGGGATACGGTAACTTCCTGGGGGGAAATGTGATTGGAAGAACAGACAAAAACCAAACCAGAAAAGAGCATTCTCCCCATAGCCTCACTCCTCCCACCCCTCTGTCTCTTAAATTGTACCGTGGAGACAGGCTTCGTAGTTCGGGTATTTAATACCAGCTATTCAAAAGACCAAGGCAAGTGGATCACAAGTACAAGTCTTGCTTAGAATAAGTACAAGGATAGCCTGAACAACTAAATAAATCCTATCTCAAAAGAAAAACAAAACACTTGACTGTGGATATAATTCAGTGATAGAGCACTTACCTAGCATGCATTAGGCCCTAGGTCCATACTCTACCTTCCCTATGCGTAATTCTCTGCAGATTGAATCACTGTTTTGGAAGTAGGTGCATTTTGTATGTAGCTGGGAGATTTCAACATAGCGTAGACTTTATCTGTACCTACTCCGGATAAATAAAGATTGTGCTCAGTCACAAATGTGTTCTCTTCATGTTTCTCTGCTGCAATTAGTGCTAAAAGCCATTTATTATAAAAGCACAAATACTAATGAATAGAAATGTTACAAGAACAAAATCTTGTGTGCTTTGTCCCCATCACACATCATCCATTTTAATTAGAGAAAGGGGTGGTGGGCACTGTGACAGAGTCTGGAATTAAAATCATTAATTGATGTCAAGCTGAAGAGAGACAGTTAGCAAGAATCCAGTGACAGCAGGAACAGAATTTACCTTATTGAGTTATTTAGAAGTAGATTACATTATTTTGTGTATTTTTGCTATGCAGTTTCAATGCAATTTCATTGTAATGGAAAAATAATCTCTTTTTTTTCCCCTGTAAAAAGAGAGGTGTGAATATGCGTTGGAAGAAAATAGCAAATCAAAATAAGTTCTTCCTTTTTTTTTCTCAAAATCCAACGAAAAGTTTTAACTGTTGTTTAATTTTTTCCCCTTGCATTTAAGTGATAGGGAACAGTGTGAAATGTTTTTTGTAGGTGTTGTCTGATTGAGCTATAGCTGCCTACATTCATTTAAAGCCTGAGTAGTTGTTAAGTGGGAAGAGTGGGCAGAGATGCATAAAGCAAGGGAGGTTTATTTGTCACGCTGTATTTGGGGGGCACCAGTTGCCACCATAGCTGCTGATGTCTAGTCTGAGACAAATGGGATGGATAAGGCTGAACAAAACCTAACTGTTCAGAAACATGAATAACCCCTACATCTCTAAGATAATGTGTGACCTCAGGGTCTCCATAAAAGAATAGAGGGGTATTCTTTATAGCAGTGACCATCTGGAACCATTAGGGGCTCAGCTGCGAGGTAATGGGATTTTTTTTTTTAAATTTTCATAAAGAAACCATGATATTCTTATTAGGACATAGAAAATATTTTCTCCCCTGGGCCAAATATTTTTTTGAAGTAAGTTCTTCCACCAAGACTGACTACATATAGCATGCAGATATAACCTAGGAATGTTGAAAAGCCCCTTTCCATGAATGGTTTGATGGTACACAAGACTTCAAGGGTGAATTTTAAAAGTTAATAAGGAAAATCATTTGATTTTCTCTTATGAAGTTTGAATTTTGGTTTTTGGTTTTGTTTCTTTGTTTTTATCTAACAGGCTATCATGTAGCTCAGGCTGGCTAGACTGGATTTCTCTGTGTAACTGAGAATGAACTTCTGGTCCTCCCTCTGCTGTTTCCAGAATCCTGTATTTACAAGCACAAGAGGTGCTGGGAATAGAACCCAAGGCAAGCACTGTAGCACCTCAGCTACATCTCCAGCACTCTTATGACTTTTTAATTTACTTTGCTTTTAAATTTTCCCTCAAAATTCACACACACACACACACACACACACACACACACACACACACACACACACACACACACACACACACACACGGTATGTTACTGGTTTTTAAAAATCACCTTTCCAGTGCCATTTGCATAAGGAACCTCCCTGGGGTTAATTTGTAGAACCAGTTTAGAGATAAACACAGGGTTGTTGGCCAGATCCACTACCTTCTATTGTAACCATCCACATATAGTTGTGCTGACTCTTTAACACTGAGATTTTATTATCAGCATGAGCTACCAGGGTGGAAAGGAACTTAGGGGCTAAAATACACAGGTGACAACAAGATTATTGAAAAGTCATTTTCGATGATTGGAGCTTAGAGGGGGAAATCAGTGCTTTTAGAGGGGACTGTTGTTATTCTCTGACTGCTTGTGATCAGTTACAGGGTATAGATGTGGATACAAGGACAAAAGTAGTTGAGCTAGGTTATCTGATGCTGATAAGCCTCCTTCTGAGAAACTGGTCTCTTAGAAAGTGTCACTTGAGGCTGGGGTTGGGGGGATGCTCATGGAGCATGGAAAAAGGATCACTGCCCTCACTGATTAGTTAGCCTAGCTGAATTGGTGAGCTCCAGGCTCAGTGACAGATGCAATCTCACAAAATAAGGTGGGAAGCAATTAAGAAAGGCACACTGACTAGTTCATCTGAGACCTTGTGTGTGCGTGCAGCGCACACGCTCACACACACACACACACACACACACACACACACACACACACACACACACACAGGAACACACCATCCACACATACAAAGGGAAATAGCCCCTAATAAATATTAATTTCTATGTAATTTGGAAAGGCCATTCCAATCCAGGCCCCATCAGCAATGTTGAGGAAGTGATGTGCAGGCAGAGTGGGGTGGCAGTCCAGATTCCGGGCTCCTGGGTAACCTGTGTGTGTGCTCTATCTGATGACAGCCTCTCTAAGAGCTGGATAGCCTTGCTTTTAATGAACTGAGACTCATGTGAAGTTCTGTAATTCCTTTATAAAGTAACTTAAGCCGTTCTTTTTTTGTTTTTGAAGGCTCTAAATTTAAAACTTCAGCTGTGTTTATATTTGTCCCACCCCCCACCCCCAACACTGAAGTTTCATCAGCTTCCCAAACTTATGTGAGACTTGGCATGGGAGATTTGACCTCTCCTGCTTTGGAGACAAAGGCAGGAACATTGTCAGTGCAAGGTCTGCCTGAACTTCTTAGCAAATCCCTTTCACAAAAATTTAACAGAGTAAACAATGGCCTGGGGAAATGGTTCAGTGGCCAAGCACTGGCCTATCATGTATGGGACCATGGGTTCCGTACCAGCACCATGAGAGACACAGACACACACACTCCTGGCTATGGCCTTTGATGAGATAATTATCTTAAAGTGACCAAATATTATATAATAGTAAAGTGGGTTGTTGGATACATAATAATTGACATTCAGATTAATATTCTGCTAAGTTAAAAGTGATGGCTCATTTCTTTCTTTCTGGTAGTTGTTTAGGGTTTTTTGTTTTGTTTTGTTTTTATTTTGGTTGAACCTGAGTTGAAAAAACAGTACAATACAAAGAATAAAATTATCTCTTAACCATGCAGCATTTTCATTTTGGATATCCAGTAGTAATTGATTTTTATGTCCTTGGCTATCATAATTGTTCTTAAGTAGAAGAGAATGTAATATAAATCTGCTCTTTGCTTTACTAAATTGGCGTTAGAATTCCTATTACTGTTTCTTTTGTGAATATTGTACTGTAACCCTGTTATTAGAATCTAGGGCTTTCCCAGGAGGATGTCTTAACTTTTCAGCATAGTCTATCTCTAACAAGGCCCTGCTTTCCAACTTGAGAGGTTAAGGTATTTCTAGGGAGTTTGGGTACCTTGAAAGCATCTCAGTGCTCCCCAGGCTGGGAACAGTGGAACTGAGGTCATGTCAGTTGTCAAGTGCTGTCCCTTTTTCAGAGCATCTTCCCAAGAAATGTTGAGTGAGGCACATTAAGTACTTCCATCTCCTAGCTGCAAAATAAGAAAAACTGGGCCAGTAAGAGACTTCAGCATGTAAGCATGTACAGTTCTGGGCACATGAGCTAGAGCCCCAGAACCCACAATGTGCAGAAAGAACCAATCAAAAATTGTTCCCTGACTCATCCAGACCCCTGAACATGCTTGTTAATGAGGAGGTCTCAGCACTCTATGCGGCCTCTGGTAGTGGATCAGTATTTATCTCTGGCATAAGAAAGGACTTTGAGAGCCCATTCCATGTGGAGGGATGCTCTCTCAGCCTGGACACATGGGGGAGGGCCTAGGCACTGCCCAGGATGATATGACAGACTTTGGGGATCCCCCATGGAGGGCTTTACCCTCCCTGGGGAGTAGAGTGGGGATGGAGTGGGGGGGGCTAGTGAGGGTGGGGGAGGTGGGGGGAGAGGGAGAAGAGACTGACATGTGAAACAGGCTTGTTTCTAATTTGAACTAATAAAAAAATAATTCCTTGGGAAAAAATAAGAAAGAAAAGAAACTCCATTTGGAAGAGACAACTGGTTCCAAATCTATCAAAACCTTGTGTTAGTAGTAAAACTTAAATAAGGAAAAGAAAATTTGTCCCCCAACCTCTACATGTGCATTGTTGCATTGAATGCATGAGCGCGCACATACACACACACACACACTAAATAAAAAAGAAAAGAAAACAACTAGAGAAATTAGACCCTTTGTAGCCATTATTGACAGCCATTCTGACTTGGGTGAGATACTATCTCAGTGTAGTTTTAATTGCATTTCCTTGGTGACTAGGATTGTTGAAAACTTTCTAAAGTAGTTATTGGCCATTTGGGTTTCTCTCACTATGTGTCTCTGTCTCTGTCTGTCTCTCAACCATTTATTTAATTCATTAGCCCGTTTGTTGAATGGAAAGCTTTATTTACTTGATGTTAACTTTCTGCAAATCTTGGTAAGTTCTAACTATTAGCCCTTTGTCGAAAGTCAAGCTGGTAAAGATTTTCTCCCACACTGTGGGCTGTCTGTGTGCTCTGCTGGTAATTTTGTTGCTGTACAGAAACTTTAATTTTTTTTGTAGCCCTGTCTGTTGACCACAGGGGGACAGTTCATGTGGTATTGAACTTCCAGTAACAGTAATTTAGACTGTGTAGTATTTGTTGGAGGGACAGAACCACAGACCAGTTATTGTTATTTTATTCGGAGTGTGCCAGGAAGCAGGGAGATGAATGCTGGTGTTCAGCTTTCCTTTTCTTCTATAGGCACATTTAGAATGTGTCTTCACTCATCACATAACCCAATCTAGAAACTTCACAACAGGTATACCCAGAGATCTGAATGGTGATTCTAAGTCCTGTCAACTTGACAATCAAGGTTAACCACCATCTAATGGTTCTTTTTCACTATTGCTTATTCTAGCCTTTGTTTTTCCTCATGCATAGAAACATGGTGTTTCTATACATGCAATGTTAAAGATCAAAGTCTGGGCTCACAGTTGCTTGACACAAACTTCACTAAGCTACACATCCTGCCCAAAGGAAATGGTAAAATAATCTCATCAGTAGCTACAGAAGTCTTGCTGAGTTTTTAAAGGACATTCAGCGAGCCTGAGTATCACTTAGGGAGAACTGACCATGTCTTACATTGAGGGTTTCCACTGGGAGTACAGGGTTCCTCTCTGTATATCACATGGATTTCATTTCCCTTAGCTCCATTACATAGTTTTCACCACACTGGCCCTGTTGGAGTTTTGTTACATTTTTATATATAAGACAATATTCGGTTTATTTGTAGCTACATACTTAAAAAAAAAAAAACGATTATAGTGGTATTGCAGTTTTGATTTCAGGGCCTATGTGCTTAAAATGCCTTTTGTAATATAAAGTTCAGTGGGGTCAGTGAGATGGATAAAGGCATTTGCAATCAAGCCTGAAGACCAAAGTTCAATACCTGGAACCTAGAGAGATCTGACTTCTGGCAAGCTGTCCTCTCACACACACACACATATACCATGGCGTATGTGTACACACACACACACACACACACACACACACACACACACACACACACGATGTATGTATGTATGTATGTATGTATGTATGCATATATGCACATATAAAGTTCAATGGTGTTTTGTATTGTTTTGCTTTGAAACAAGGTGTCCTGCAACCCAGTACCAGGCTGGCCTGGAACTCACAATGTAGCCAAGGATGCCCATAAAATTCTGACCCCATGCCTCCTCCCAAATGCTGGTATTCTGGCTATGCACCACTACTCTCTGGTTATACTATCCTGGGATTAAATCCAAGCTCATGCATAGAAGACAAGCACTCTCCAGCCTTAGCCACTTTCTCAGCTGACTCCTAGGGCTTGACCTATTGATCTTCTGTGTCAACTGCTGAACTTGATTTGTTGTTTTAGATTTTTGTACGTTCCTTTGGATTTCCTATTAAACCATGTCATCTGAAAATAAGACTCATTTCTTTCCTACCTGTCTGCTTTTCATTTCCTTGGCTATGTTGTATAATTGTCAAGAACTTCCACCCCTCTTTGGAAAGATAGTGGAGAGGCCTCTGGGTCTACTTCACTGCTTGTCAGAGGAGAGACATTCATTTTCTTCCCTGCGTGTGAAGAAAGCTATAGGTGTAGAGAAACACTTTTATTAAGCTTAGCGGTCCTGCTGTAATTTTTCTGGGGATTTTTGTCATAATGGAGGTACATTTGTCAAATGCCTTTGCAGCATTTGATAGGATTGTGTGATTATTAAAATTCTAGTCTAGGCCACATTTGTGTGATGAGCCCACTGGGTCATAGTGTATGATTGCTGAATTCTGTTCACTAATATTCTGTTGAGGACTTCTGCTTCTATGTACATGAGAAATATTGGTCTCCAGCTTTCTTTCCTTCTCTCCTCTTCCTCCTCTCTCTCTCTCTCTCTCTCTCTCTCTCTCTCTCTCCTCTCTCTCTCTCTCTCTCTCTCTCTCATGCACATACATAGGTGGCATTGTTTCCATATGACTTGAGTACCTTTTCTGGATTCTTTTCAATATATGTAGGTGTCATTTATGCAAACAGAAGTCTAGTTAAAATGTGAAGAAAGGTAAAATGCCATGAAACATTAATACAAGTCTAAAATACTACTCCACAGAAATAAGTCTTCACTGATTTTTACTCCAGCATGATTGTACTTATGTCTGGGCTCAGTGTAATACTCTCATACATGGTATAATGATGATCAAAACAGGGAAATAACTGTAGCCATCTTCTCAAACACTGCATTCAAATCCTGTCTTCTGTTTCAAGGTGCACATTGTTGCTAGCTGAGGTCACTGCACTGTGCAACAAAGATGAAACTCCAACCTTCCTTCATAGTTGTGACTTTGACCTCTCTGCAACCTCTCCCCTCCCCCATGCAGCCCCGCTCCAGCCTCTGGCAGCTACCATTTGACTCACTGCTGTGAGATGTCAGTCTGTGCATCTGGCTTCTGTCACTAGGCATGATGTCCTCTGACCTCATTCACCCTGCCCTACCAGATAGAATCCCATTCTTTACATGGCTGAATAGTACTCATTTGTACATGTACACCACATTTTCTCTATAAGTCTATCCATTTTTGAGCACTTACAGAAGTTTTCAGGGCATAGCTTTTTAGCAAATCACTTTTTGTCTTAAAAACACCCCAAAGTCTGTGCTGAGAGATGACTCAGTGACTAAGAGGAACAGTCCTCTTGCAGAGGACGTGAGTTCAATTTCCAGCACTCACAATGATTGGCCAAGAGTACACCTGTAGATCTAGCTTCGGAAATGCACTGCCTCTGAGGGCATCCATACACACATGTAAATACCAATATAGAGACACAGAATTGAAATATAAAGATGGTAATAAGACATCAGATTTTTGTTCAAGCGTGGTGTCCTTTGGATTATACCAGTGCTGGCCTGCTGGGTGTGTGCATGGTGATTCTGAATGTTCCAGAGAGCCTGTGCAGTGTTCTCCTTAAAGTCTCATAGGCATACACCCCCACGATAAGGGTACTTTCTCCAAATCCTTGGCTGCTTTTAGATAAGCAACTCAATTCATAAATGTGTAATGAAAATACTTCCCTATCAAAAATTATCCAAATTTAACTGAAAATTCTTGTTTTCTAATAGGGAAAAGTTACCAATAAAATTTGAAGGGGGTCTGTACAGAGTAATTTATTAAAATTTTTAAGTCAGTAAAGATGATCACCTAAGATCTGTTTCTAGTTTTAGCACAGGCAGTTTTTATTTCAGAATTTGATCATGTGGGTTTCTTTTCTGTCCTTGATCCATTCTGGCATTCCATTCTGACTGAAAAACTTGAAATCAAAACCAGTGTCTCTGATCTGAGGTCTTCCTGCCATTGATGCAATAGGATGTGCACTCATGATGAAGTTTCACAGAGCTTCATATTTGTGTGGCTTTTCTTTGAGTAATATATATTTATTATACCTACACATACATGCAGATAGGTAACAGATACAGATAGACGGATAGTATATGTGTAACTTTTAAAATTTGTTTTTCTTTTTGGTTTTTCAGAACAGGGTTTCCCTGTGGCTTTGGAGGCTGTCCTGGCACTAGCTCTTGTAGACCAGGCTGGTCTCAAACTCACAGAGATCCAACTGCCTCTGTCTCCCAAGTGCTGGGATTAAAGGCGCACACCACCACCACCTGACTTTAAAATTTCTTTTTGTCTTGAAAAAAAAAAAACTCAGAAGTAATGTCCAAGTCATGTGTGGGTGTGTTACGTATTTAGAAAGCTGTTTGATACCCAGTTAAATTAATAAGACAAAAGTAGGCGATTGCCTTGGACCTCCTACGACCTTCCCAGTCATGGGCTTTTGACCAGGGTTATCATATCAGGGAATAATGTTTTACCATGAGGCAGGACACAAATTCAACCACAAAAGCAGTTGGCTGTATGTGTGATCATGTGTGTATGCACATATGTGGGTATGCATGCGGTTGCTAGAGGTCACCATTATCTCTCTTCTTTTGTCACTCCCCCACCTTAGTTTTTGACGCATGGTCTGTCACTGAAGCTGCAGCTCACTGATTTGCTAGTCAGGGAGCCCCAGGAATATCCTGTCTCTCTCGGGGCTGGGATTACGGGTACCTACCACCATGCTTGTTGAGCATACTGGGGATCCAACTCAGTCCTCAACAGCAAGCGCTCTACTGTCTGAGCTGTCTCCAAGACCCCGTGTTTTTCTATTTTTGATGTCAGCTAATCACTGCGAGTTCACTCTTATCACTGAGTCATATTGACATGAACAAAATGATTATGCTTAGCATTTATGGCATTACATGAGAATCTAAAATGTGTGTAAATTGTCACTCATAACACACATCCCCTATAACTGCATGAAACAGAGTACGTCCCACAAGATAGCTTGATGAAGGATCCTGTGTTCACTTCATAGAAAAGGAATAATTTCTCCTGCTTCAGCATTGTTGTAATTTTACAGGATCCAAGCCAAAACTCGAGAATTTAGGGAACGGCAGGCTCGAGAACGCGACTATGCTGAAATCCAAGATTTCCATCGGACATTTGGATGTGATGACGAGTTGCTGTATGGTGGCATGTCATCCTATGAAGGCTGTTTGGCTCTCAATGCCAGACCCCAGAGCCCAAGAGAAGGGCACCTGATGGACACTTTGTATGCACAAGTGAAGAAACCACGGAGCTCCAAACCTGGGGACAGGTAGGTGCTGTTCATCATAGCTTTGCATCTATGTCAACTCTCTGCTAGTTATGGACAAGGGAGAAGATTGCTTGTCAGTGCCCACTGTTAACTGCCTTTAAAAAGCTCTTGTGTCTAAAGGTATTGAGTTGGCACAAGTCAATAGCTAATGGAAAGAACAGCAAGAAGTTTTGATTGCTTTCCTTACAGTTCCAGCCTAGCTTGTCCTGCTCTTCATGACCCTTGGACTTGACCTGCCTGTGGCTCACAGCTCAGATCAAAGTCAAACTCGAATATAAGCAATGTGTTCTTGTCTTGCTATAAAAGGGCTTCTGAATAATTAAATGCAGGGACCATGACTTAGAAGGGCCACATTGAGGGTGGCATAATTTTATGCTGTGAAAGAATTAGTAAATAAGAAACAGTACATCTATTCTACAAGAGGCTTCAGGTTTGATATGTTTATCAGCACAGCAGACAGAGTGGAATGCTGATTGTGTTTTAACAGTTATCTAGTTATTTAAGCATTTAACTAAGTCTGCGAGCCTGCATTACTGACAGACACTTATTAAGGCTCTGTACTCTGTACTGCTGGTATACTTGCTTTAAATGGTTATATACATATTTCAGATTTTAGCTGAAACAATCCTGAATGGATCTTTTCCCACCCCTCCCTTTATAGACTCCAACACCATATGGAGTTTAGCTTTGAAGAGAATAATTCTCATTTCCTTTCATATCAAACATGTGCACACTATTGTCATAAACAATACGCCAATCGTGTTATAAACGTCGCTTATCGCTCTCTATGGCAGCTGGGCTTTGTAAATTATAAATGGTTTTACTTAAAAACAGTGTTTCTGAAGCATTTATGTGCATTAGGCTTGCCTGAAAGGCTTCTTGAGACACTGGCTGAATGTTTGGATGCAGTAGGTTCAGGGCGGAGTCCAAGAACTTGAATATTTTAGGTTCCCCTAATTCATGCTGGCCCTGCAGGTCTTGGCTTCAGAGTCCTCTGCAAGACACAGTCAGTGGACTCTTTTGATAATTCCTTGCTGCAGTTTTACCACAGCCCTTATTTTAATAACTGACTTCTTGTGATTAGTAACAGAAGCTTGCAAATGCAGAAAGCAACTTCCGGCAATTAGAGAAAGAAACATTTTTAAAAATAGCAGATAGGAACAAAAGCAAGCACAACAGCTCCCGAATGAGCACATCCCAAGGCAATTGTTCTGGCCTTGCACCTTTGTTTTAGTTTAGATTTTTCCTGATTATCTCAGAAAATCTATTTAACATTGAATATGAGGAGTAAATCCTCTACATAAACACGGAGGTTGCTCCAGCCTCTTCTTTGTGTCCCTATGAAGGCTCGTGTGTGTGTGTGTGTGTGTGTGTGTGTGTGTGTGTGTGTGTGTGTGTGTGTGTGTATTAGCAGAGATGTCAGAACTCAAGAATGAAGTTCTCATCAGTAGCAGTGACATTTTCTTTGAAAGCTTTTTGCCTCATTTCTGCCATGATTGTGGAAGCTGCCTGCAGAAGGTTAAGTGGCATCTGAAGGTGCTTTCTTGAGAGAAAAGTCACCAAAACGCCCGCATTGCCGGCTAGTGACTCCTGAGGGAAAAGGGAAAAGTTGGCCTGGGAATTATTGATGGCTGATAAAAAAGACCTAACATCTCTCACAAAACTCAAAAAATCTGAAAACCGGGGGAAGGGCTTCAGCAGTGACACTCTGAGCGGACCTTCCTGCTCTCACTAACCACAAAGGGCTGCCTTAAACCCCAGTGCTCTCCAAGAACTACTATCTCACCTGAAGACCTCTGCAAGTGTTCAGAAGGGTGTAGCTTTTTCCCAGGGCTCCCCACTCCAGTTTGCAACATCTAGACTTGTGGTCTCCAGGCCTTGCTCTGCTAACCCAGATCTGCAACAGACCCTGGCTCATGGCCACCCACTCTACCTCTTAGGGAGGGATCACACACTAAGCAGAATCTCAGAACCATGCCTTTGGCACTGTTTTCCTGAAGGCCCCTTGGCTTTTACCTGGAGAGCCATGATTTATTTTTTTCAGAGAAAAGAAAAGATTGCAGACACTTGCCAAATTCTTGATGTTACTTTTACAGAGAATAAGATATCCATTAATGATTAATAATGTTGCTACTTTAGAAGTGGCCTTTGTGCCTGTCAAGTCTTCCTCGCCCACCTGCTGTTGAATATGGATCTTGGCTTGGGAGCATGGCCTCACTCTGTTGTCTTTCTTGTTGAAGAGAAAGCACGCTTGGGTAGTGTAGAAAAGCCCTTTTCTATGGAAAGGCAATCTCTTGCTACTGCCACACTGCTATAAGTTGCTGTGATTATAATGTTACTTAAATACACATAAAACTAAAATGGGACTGGACTCCTTGGTAGGACCATTACACATCTAATAAAACTTTGATCTTTACAAAGTTAGGTATAAACAAAATGAAAAACCCATTGCATTCCAGTGAACTTTGTTAACATGGCCAATAATATTTTTCATCATTTTGTTTTAGTGGTGGGTATAATGATACACACCTGTCATGCCCATGCTCAGGCAAGCTGGGGTTTGTTTTGCTACTTTTTCAGGGTGAGTGCATATTCATTTCACCTGTCTCTTTCTCCTGACTCCTTCAGTGCTTTTCCAAATTGCTGGTCCATGATCATTAACTGGAATATCATATTTATATCATTTACAACATCACCCAGTTTTTGTCATCATTAATTTGAAACAGTGAAAGTGACATTTCTTGGGATCTTTCTGTTTGTAAAGTTAAGTTTAACGTGGCTTCAAGATGATCTAGAATATGTTTACATGAACTTAAAAAAAGTAATCAATCTAGTGAAAATATGAAAGTTAAAACCACTTAGAGAGAAATTCCCTCTGATGAATAATGTACAGATGCTCGTCGGCTGACTAAATGTCACCAAAATTTGCAATGGATATCTGTCGAACTTTGCTATTCAAATCTCTGTATTTTGTGAGAGTGTAGGAATTGCTGATAATCTGAAGTACACTTCTCAGATTTTCTTTGTTCAGTAAAAAAGCAGTCCGCAGAATGCTTTGCTCAATCATTTTGATGGATCTCACAGCCAGAGTGTAGAAGCAACATAGGAAATATGTTAAAAGATATGAACTTGATGTCACAATGGGGACACTTTCCCTTCTCCACATGTTGTATGTGCAGTGGCTTTCTAGGATGCATAGAGTTTTGTTTAGAAATAGATTCATGCATGTGCAAGTGGATCTGCAGGTGAGTTTGTACCTATGTACATGCTTTAGTCACCTTCCCTTTACTGTTTAGTTTCATACATGTTTATTCTGTCAGTAATCTCATGCATGCCTAACTGGATCAGCACATGTGCCAGTACCTGAGTACATGCTGTAGCCATGGGACCACCTTCTATTCTTTATTCGTGTCCTTGGTAACATTTTGATTTTTCACATTAGATACATGCTAAATAGGCAAACCCTAATCTGTGCTCTGTATGAATAATTAGGCTTAAACTCACCATAATGTGTGTATGCTTCCTGTTTATCTGTGCATCACTATGGATTTAGACATGACCAGTGGTTCATAATCCTGTATTTTCTTGGCTAAGGTAACTTCTTCTGTGGCTGGTGTGTCCCACTTGGCCAAGAACCCTGTGTGTGATACAATGTGGTGACATATTTCCATTCTGTTCTGTACTCTGGAAGACACTACCAGTTGCCTACCTACCCAATACCTAGTCTGTCCTCTCGATTATGGAGTAAATCTTTGTTTACTCAGATATGTGTCTGCCTAAGCATTTCAGTTCTTAAATTCCTATCAAGTCATGTGACAGAGTTCTAACTAGGCAGATGGGACCTCCTACAGAGCTGTTTTTTTTTTTTCCTGGTGTGTGTGCATGCGTGCGTGCGTGTATGCTTGTGTGTCCTGTGAATGGGGATCTCCCTCGAACATCTGAAGCTCTTGGCCCCAACCCTAGCACATTAGAATCAAGGCTGCTTGGGATTACACCTTAGTGTTCTCTTTTTTTCTGCTAGGATCTTGGATAGGTACTCCAGGGTGGGCCTTAACTAAAAAGCCTAAAAGGGACAGCCACATGGAAACCTTTGACTACTGGTAGTTCCTTCCTGACTTGTCCAGCCTTGCTCCTTATTACCTTGGAAAAATCAGTCTGTTGCTGAAGTTGTTGCCTTGAGATTTGTGTTTCAAGAGGTCAGGCTGGATATAAGTAACTGTGTATAGAAGAACTCACAGAGAAGCTCTGGTCTCTTCTCCTCCTTTTCCTCATTCCCCTTCCTCTTCCTTCCCTCCGCATTTACCTGGGCTCCTCACACCTGTTCCTATTCCTCCTCCTTTTTAAAGACGGAATCTTATGCATCCTTGGCTGACCTCAAACTCACTACATAGCCAACGATGACCTTGAACTGGCCCTCATGCCTGCACCTCCCCAGTGCTGAGGCTGCTTGCTTCACACTGGATTTTATCAATTGAATGTTGGCCAGCAGAACCCTTGTTAGCTGTTTAAGACCTTAAGACCCTAATAACTCCCACCTCCATGGACAGTTCGACAAGATCAGAGGCGGTTGAGATCATGAACTTGAACTATGAGAGCAGCAGGCCAGAGTTTGATCCTGTGCTCTTTCATTGTGAGCTGAGCATTCTGCTTCATTCCAGTCACCTGTGAAATGGGGTGTCTGTGGCATTTGCTCATGGCTTGGCAGAGATTAGCTCTGTTAATAGCAAACAAAGTTCTTAGCTCTGTGCCCAGTGCATCATAAGCACTATTTCAGAATTTGTGTTACAGTTGTTATTTACAAAATGGGCTTTTGTTCTAAAGAGAGCCCAGTGTTCCCACATGGATACAGAAAGCAGTGAATGAAATAGCACTCATGGGTGACAGCTCATAAGGTATTTCCTTCAACAGTAGAAACTTAAAGTTTCTGTACCTCTAACAAGGATGACAAGTTTCAGTCAGGGTCTCTCAGTAGGCTTCAATTTATTTTTTAGAGTTAGAAGTTCTTTGTTTTGTACTTTTCCATGGAATCCACTGAGAGTCTTCATGCTCTCTTTTCATGGAATTCCTACAGATCCCTAACTCCTAAGCTTCTACAGAGTAGGATCTTCAGCTGTCAAGCGTCACCTATATTCTTGGCATTTCTGTCCACGTCAGGCAAGCTCCTGGTGGGGCTAGGAGCTGGACCCAGGATTGTAACAGTCAGAGACTTGACTCTAGTCTATGCCTGAAACAATTTCCATCGGTCCCTGTAGTTTAAAGCTCCCAGTATACAGTGCCATGGAAAGGGGCTTGTCGGGACCAGCTGACCTTGTCGAATGTGCCTGAAAAGGGGAGTGAGGATTGAGAAGAGAGACCAAAGACAGAAGACAGAGTTGGGAGGACTCTTCGTAAGTACTGCAGCAGCCCCAAGTTTATCACTCATAGCCCTTATATGCCCCAAGCAAAAGGGAAGGGCAAAAGACTTCCTTACTGTGATACAAGGAACAAACAAGTATAATTACCTCCTTAATACTCAAAATATCTAGCAACCAAGCCCTAAGTCAAACATCCCATTATTTGGTCTTGAGGAGCAAGACTTCTAGTGGCCATGCCTTTAGCCAAACATCCTATTATTTGGCCTTGAGAAGCAAGAATAGGTTTGAACTCCCTGACCTTAAGTCAAAATGGAACAGAGTCAATACTGTGGGCTCCCACAGGGCATAGATCTTACATCAGGTGGGAGCAGGTGAGGTTAGGAGTGAATCCTTGAGAGGATTGTGGGACCCTGTTATGTTACTCTCTTTGCATCCTGTCCTCCAGGTAGTGAATTGCTGTTTACGTATGCTCTGACCATGATGTACTCTTGTCTCCAATCACAAAAACAGATGGGCAAACTGACTATGGGCTGAAAACTACATAATGTAGGCCAGAAAAGCCCCCCACCCTTTTTTTCTAAATAGGGAAAGGTGAGAATTTGAGACAAGGTCTCATGTATCCTAGGTTGGCCTCACTAGGTAGGTAGTCAGTAGTGACTTCGAAATTGTCACCCATCTGCCTCTACCTTCCAAATGCTGGGCATGTGCCACCATGCCCAGTTAATACAAGTGCTGGGACTATAACCCATTTTTTAGCCAGGCACTTTACCAAATAAGCTATATCTCCAGCCCCTGAGTAAACCTCTTAATACTCTGATTATCTGAGGAATCTGTTGCTCTAATGCCATCCTGCCACACCGGCTACATTCTAGAACAATGGTTTTCAAATTTGAGAGTGTGCATAGAGAACCCAGAGTACCCTGCCCATCTCACCACAGCACAAACAGTGTAAGAGGTTTCTTTTTCCAAGTAGGGCCTGTTCTCAGAGCTGACTGGGTAGGAGGGCTGCTAACCTTCAGGAAATGAACCCACCACAAGAACCTCTCCCAGGCATGCTGCTCTCATAGGAACTCTGATCCTGTATTTCTCACTGAGGACTGGCCACTCATCGCTTTCATACATTCCCCAGTTGACTTTTGTGCTTGGGAACACAATGTGCTTGGGCTATGGGAAAGAAAAACATGGGTTCTAGCAGGAGCTAGTCACTAACATCTGTTAATAGCAAAGCTGTGAAATAATTATAATCATCACTGGACACAGCCCATTTCATTCCCAGTTCACCCTGATTAAATCATTTTATTAAGTGGCTTGTCTTGCACTTGTGATGTTATTCCTGTATTTTATTCATTGTTTCTTTAACAACACTGGGTTGCTTTTCATACAAGTTACACAATTTCATGTAGGAAGTTTAGAGTGCTCTGAATTTTAACAAAGGTATGCTGAAGTCATGGTCAGTATTTTTTTTTTATTTACTTGAGGACACTATGCAATCTGTGTATGTATTCAGATACTGGACTCTGAGGCAGCTCCAGTGGACATTTGCTTACTGTCATCATGCAATCACTTGCCACCAAGAATGCATTGTCCTCAAATATAATTGAAATAAAGCAAGAACTGTGCTGTTACAAATCTAAATGCAGGAAAATAGTAGGCTAGACTCCCTGAGCTTGCCTAGGACGCCTTAATGGAAGCATAAATACCATAATCATATGCTTTTCACATGCATTTTACCATGAAGGGAAAATGCCAGTTTTAAAAGAAAAGACCTTTATGAACTTGTTCACTCCTCCCCACTAAAACTGGAATCCTGTTGAGTCAAAAAGAAGTCTGGCAGACACAGTACAAAACTAATTTTCTGAGATATAGGCAGTTATTAAATGTGTGCCCTTTGGAAAATGTTGGGTCATATAACAAAATTGCATTTGCTATTCAAAAAGTCAAATACTACTCTACTTCCACTCACTTCCTGTTATTTATGTCTGCTTTTCTTGAAATATGAGAAGGTAGTCTAGAAGGGGGTAAAAACTGTTAGTGGGTCGGTAGAGGTCACCGCTGTCCTTTGCACCATCGCTCCTGGACCAGGTGTCTGTACCATCTGTCATCTGCCCATGATAGTTTCTGCTCCTTTAGCACTATCCTCTGCAAGTGCTCTCAACTCCTTCACTCCCGTCAACCTCCTCCTCAGCTTAGGAGCTAGAAGTTACCCATAGCTGCATCTGGCTTCCTGCTCCTCATTGGCTGACATTTACCAGCACCCCTTCCCAGTGGAATGGGTACCACTCTGAGAAACAGACTGCTTGTATTGTCACCACCATCTTCTTCTGGAGACAGGACCCTTCAGTTGTAGCACATGACAGGTGCCTGCCAGTTTGCCAAGCTAGGGAATTCCAAGTTTCTTTCTCTTCTGCAGCACTGCTCCTGTGTCTAATAAGAGTCTCCCAGCATCCTCCTTGTCTCCACTCTTGTTCCTGACATGTCTCTACTTCAACCACTACCTGGGGTAGTGGTTAAAAGAACTTAAAATCAAATATGACTATGTCTTACCTTTACTTGAAATTATTCTATAGCTTGTGTCTACGATGTAATCTATTGCCTTAACATGGGGCATCTGGCTTCCCCAGCTTTTCACTTCAGGCCCCTCTTCTACATATCCTGCAGTGCCCTGTTGGTTCACATCTCTTTACTAACTCCTTATCCATGTTAAAAATACAAACCTAACTGTACCAGGTACACAGATGAGCCATGTAGCTTTTGGTTTTACAAGTTCTGCGAGTGTTATATTTTGGTGAGGAGGAGTGTCCTAGTTAGGGTTTCTATTGGAATGATAAAACACTATGACTGAAAGAAACTTGGGGAGAGAAGGGTTTATTTGGCTTACATTTCCAGGTAATAGTTCATCACTGAGGGAAATCAAACCAGGAACCTAAAATCAGGAAGTGATGCAGAGGCCATGGCTTGCTCCCCATAGCTTGCTCAGCCTCTTTCATATAGCATCTAGGATCACCGTCCCAGGGGTGGCACTGCCTATGGTGAGCTGTCCCTCCCACATCAATCGTCAGTCAATACAATTCACCATAAGCTTGCCCACTGGCCAGTCTGGTGGGGACATTTTCTCAACTGTGGCTCCCTCTTCTAAAATGACTCTAGCTTGTGTCAAGTTGACCTAAAATGAGCCAGTGCATGAAGTGAACAGCCCCCATTCACCGATATGTCTAATACAGTTAGAGATTCTGCAGTTAAAAGAAAAGCTGAGGTGACACAAACAACCCAACAAATGAAATTGTGAAAGTAATGAAGCCATAAATAAGGTCATGGCTAATCTTAAAGACATTTTGTTTAATTCTTTTTGTTGATTAACGTTGCCTGAAACCACAATTTGTAGAAGTAATCTGTGAGGGGGGTTGTTTATTTATGTATTTATTTCTGCCTTAGGGAACACTTACATATTCTACAGAAATGTGGGGCTAAATGAAAACTATTTTAGACTTTGGTAATCATCAGTAAATTGCCCCCAGCAGAGTGTACTCATTCAGTCTTAATGTCTTTCTTGTCACTGGGCCCTGAACTTACAGGTCTTTGATGATGAGCTAGCTTTACTGCGGTGGCCAGAATCTCCTTCGTCTGTGTGGCATAGTGTGTTATTTTAGTGTCTAGCACATTTTAGTATCCCACTTTGCCTGCACTTTGGTACAGTAAGCCATCTCTTTCTTTTAGTCTCCCTACCACATTTCCCCATCCCTTCCACAATCCAAACTCGTAGCTTTAAGTGCCAATCTTATTGGTATTTAGTGATCTTAGACTGGTGTTATTTCCTTTTTTGCTCCTGCATAAGGATGGAATATCAGTCTACTATTAATATAAATTCATGAGGATTTATGTGGAGCCCTGTGGTGAGATGCATTTTCAGCTTCTTGGGAGACTTTATCGAGCCCTGAATCCACAATCCATTTTTAAATTAACTCCCCAGATGTTCCAGGGCCCTTCTTTGGACACCCTAAGTCCTCCCATGGATGTTTGATTACCCCGTATTTCCTTCTTCATTCTTTCCTTTTCCATGTTTTCTTCATTGGCTGATTCTGCGTATCTGAAATAATAGCACTATTTGTTTTTAAAAGAGGTTTTTCTTTGATGCTCAAGGAAATAGCTGAATTATCCATAGCTCCTTTCACAGAGCTGTATACATGAAGATGTGGAAAGGAATGAACTTTTTAGATCATTACAGAACAGATGAATAGAAATTATTTGAAGATACATTTGAAATTATATAAACCAGACCCAAATGTTAAAAGAATGAACAAATGTTATTGTACAGAAATGGCCCTTTTCTTTTTTGAGACAGGGTCTCATGTAGTCCCAGCTGACCTTAAACTAGCTATATAGCCAAAGATGACCTTGAACTCTGAACCTCCTGTCTCTACCTTCCACATGGTAGGAATTCATTAACTTCCTTGGCTAGTTTATGAGGTGGGGGGAATCAAACCCAGGCCCTTGTACATGCTATGTAAGCACTGTATGAACTGAGTTATACCTCCAACCCCAGAAATCCATGTTTATGCAATCAATATTTTTAAGCAGAATTTTTCATTATCATTTTTGTCCCATAGCCTTAAATGGTCTGTATTAGTGAGTTATTAAGTATACAGAAGTGTTCCCCTACTGAGACAGTTATTGGCTATCAACTCAACAGGACCTAGAATCCCTCCAGAAACAAATCTTTGTGCACGTCTGTGAGGGATTATCTAGATTAGGTTAACTGGAGAGGGAAGGCCCACTGTAAATATGGTTGATACCATCCCCTGGGCTGAGGTGCCAGACTGCACTAAAGGAAATGGGGGAGAGCACCAGCACTGTCCCTCTTGCCATCCTGACTGTGGATACAATGTGACTGGATATCCAAGGCTCCTGTTGCCATTAGTTCCATACATGGTAGACTTTTAAACTATGAGCCTAAATAAACACCTCCTTCCTTAAGTTGCATTTGTCTTTTTTTTTTTCCACTCACAGCAAAGAGAAAAGTAACTAATACCCAAATAAAATACCTGAGGATCATCAAATTGTCTCCAGAGAAATTACTTTAGGAGGGAAGGATGGCTCTATGAATTTAACTGCACATCAAGCCTTAGGTATATATTAGACAAAGGGCCAGGGGCTTGCACACAGGTTCTCACTAATCCATCACTTTTACTGGCACTCCTGATGTCCTCACCAACAGACACCTGCTGGTCATGTCCAGCTCAGGGGCAGACAACCTTACTGGAAGTAGATCCTCACTGAGTTTGGAGCAAAATCAAAAGGAAAAGACAACCAAGTGCAACTCAAAACCAAACTATAAAACAGTCTAAATGGTATGAAAGTAAGTTGGGGACATGGTTAAGTATACCTGGGTGAGTGTGAATCCAGGTTCACACCACAATAGCTAGGCAGTGAGGGATAGGCAGGGCTGGTGGGCAGAGAGAATATGTAGGAGGAGGAATCTAGGCTTGAGAAGAAAGGAGGAAATAACAAGGGGAAAGAGAGGGAGATGCCCCAGGCCAGCCAGCCAGGCAGCTGCCAGACAGACAAAGTAGGGCATAGAAAATGAAAGAAAGTTAAAAAGTCCCCAGGCAAAATGCAGCAATTGGGAGTGGAAGCTGGTAACCATGTAAGTTTTAAAAATCTGTCCTAAATGAGGACAGATTCGTTTCTGATGATCCTTCTGTTTCATTCTTTTCCTTTATCCTATACATTTAAGCTCTGATTATTTAAAGGCTTCAACTCTTTGAACAAGTCCAAGTTCTAGGACTTAACTGACAATTCCTGGAGGTCCAGGAAACTCCTGAAATGCTATTCAGTCCTGGCTGCATGCCAGTAATTGTGGATGGTGATGTTGACAAAAATGAGTAAGAACCGAAAATAACTAAATAATTCACATATCCTGTAGATAATATTTTTGAGGATGCATTTGAAATGGGCTTGAGTGTTAGAATGAATAGATGTGTATCCTTGTTCAAAAATGCACATTTTATACAGGTATCTTTCAACTGAAGCTTCAGTATTTTTTTTTCAGGCTTTCTTTTGGGCCACCGACCAGCTCCCAAATCATGACACAAAGATTTATTGTTAGTTATGAATGCTTGGCTAGCTTTTTTAGCTTAAGTTAGCCTGTTTCTCTTCATCTACATTTTGCCTCAAGACTTTTTATTTTTCTTCCATTCTCTGTGTCCTGCTCTGTGGATAGCTGTCTGGCCCAGGGCATCTCCCTTTCTTTCTCCCTTGTTCTCTCCTTTCTCCCTGCCCACCATCCTCGCCTATCCCTCTACTGTCTAGCTATTGGCTGTTCAGCTTTTTATTAGACTGATCAGGCGCCTTAGGCAGACAAAGCAACACATCTTTACATTGTTAAACAAATGCAGCATTAACAAATGTAACACAGCTTTACATAGTTAAAGTAATATTCTACAACAGGTTTTGCCTTTCCTTTTTTTTTTTTTTTCTTTTAATTCCTTAGTGTATCCGGAGAGCCTTACAATTTCTTCTTTCTTACTTGGTGTCAAGTTGGACGACAGGGTTCACTGTGCTTATATGAGCAAGGATGCTAAGTGGTTGACCCAGTGGCAGATGCCTGACTTTCTCAGAGAGCAGAATCCTGAGAGTGTGGCTGAGTTTTGATTGGCAGGCACCTAGTTAAAATGCAAAGTTCAGATCTTCCTAGGGTGTATCATCTCTCCATGTCTGTGATGGATAAACTGAGATCATTCGCCTAAAAGGAAAAAAGGTTAATTTGGTTCTATGTTTTTGAAGCTTCAGACTGGTTGTGCAGCCCAGTGCTTTTAGGCCTCTGTAGAAGACTCTTACCTCATGCTAGGAGTACAGGGATAACTACACCACTTACCCCATATCTGGGTGTGGAGTAATAGGAAGGGACTATAGGTTGTCTTGATGTCACCTTCTATGACAAAGTCCCAGTAAGCAGACCCTACCCTGAAAGGTTCCAGCACCTTCCAGCAGTGTGGGTTGGAGACCAAGCCTTATGAGATGTGGCCCTTGGGTGACACTCATCCAAATTGCCCCTTTGCTGATGCAACAGGGCTGGCTGGCTGGGGTTCAGGGATCCCTCTGTCCCCACCTTCTCAGAGTTGGGCACACCCAGATTTTAGGTGGGTGCTGGGCAGATCTGAACTCAGGTCTGGCAAGCTGCTTTCCAGCTGAGCCAAACCAACCCTTTTGTCTCTCTCTTCTCTTTTTTTAAACTGTCTTTCATCTCCCCCCCCCACCCCCATCCTTCAGATTTCCAGCTTTCATTTTAGAGAAAGGCAGCTTGGGTCTCCCAGTAGTGTTAACCTTGATGATGGACAGGTTTGATATCCAACACCCTGCCCTGTTGATGACTGGTACTGATGTGAGCTGCTCTTTTGGAAGGGTTGATGGCTCTCTGGTTGTTTACTGGGACTTCCTTTACAGCTCTTTCATGAGAGTATCCCTTCCCTACTTTCACATTGTGTGCACTCTTGAAAACGTTTAAAAGTCAAGGGACTTGTGGTGCCACACACATTCATGCATGTGGGTTGTGAGAGGCTGTGCTCCTATAGAACAGAAATCACGGTAAGATTAAGGTTGCTGCTTTCTACAGACACAGCTTGTTAACCTCTCTGCCATGGGAGGACCCAGGGCTGACACACATGGAAGCCAGTCCTCCCATCTCTTCAGCATGGGCAGACCCCGGAGTGTGCTTCTTGTGGACAAATGCTCCCCTTGGCCATTTCGGGATCCTTCCCATGCTTGGTCATTGTGACTCTATGAACTAGAAGTTTTCTCTTTGGAATTGTCCTTGAAAGCCTCAGTGGCTCACAGTGGCCAGAAGGGCAGCTGGTGAAGTAGTCAGCCAGGGAGATGAAGGTAGTGCTGGTGACAAGCTGGTAGGCCTTCAAATTCTAGGGTCACAAGAACTCAGCCCTTGAGAAAAGCAGAGCCCAGTTGTTTTTTGACAGAGTGCATCTTTCTGTAGAGCACTCCCCTGGAACTTGATTGGCTATTGGTGAGGGGGCATCTCTGTGGCCACAGCAGCTTTGGGGGTGGACAAGCAAAGCCAGTAGGCAGTATCCCAGGAAAGGCAAATGAAGTGTGTTCACCCATCTCTTGTCCACCCTCCCTACATAATATCACCTGCTAGTGCGTTCACATCGTACTGTGCATGTGATGTACTTCTAAGGTTTTATCATCTGTCTTCAATTTGAATTACACTGCATTTAAAGCAGAGGGTTTTATTTATTTTGTTTACTGTAATATTCCAAGCTCTGGTATATTGGCATTCGTGTATGTTTGCATACATTAAGAAATTAAGGTCAGTGAGATGGCTTTTCAGTTAAAAGCACTTTCAGCCAAGACTGACGGTGTGCATTCAATCACTAGGACCCATATGGTAGAAGGGGAGAACTTACTTCCTCAAGTTGTCCTTTGATCTCCACTTGCCCACTGTGATGTTTGTGTTTGGGTGCGCGCGCGCGCACAGACACACAGACACACAGACACACACACACACACACACACACACACACACACACACACACACACACACAGAGAGAGAGAGAGAGAGAGAGAGAGAGACAGAGTAATAAAAAAGATTTCTTAGCATGGCAAATGACAGTTTCTTTAGTGTGCCTACATATAACTATGACGGCCCTGTTTTAGAAACATAGACATTTTAATCTTTTAAGTCACTTTTTATGTATACCTGCAACCTCAGAAGCTCATGAGGCTGAGGCAGGAGGGTCTTTAAAGCTCCTGAGTTGGAAATCAGTCTGGGCAACATAACAAAACCCTCCTGCTTATTAGGAGTTAAGTCTGTGATCTTTGTTGGTTTTGTGGAGCCTATTTAATTGGCAGGAGATTGGATGCAGTGCTCTCTACCATGTGACACAAGTTGGTATGCCACAGGTTCACATCCTTGAAGAGTACTTGGCTCATAAGAACTGTAGTTTGTCTCTAGACTGTCTCCCACAGGCCTTGTGATACGGGTGTACTCATCAGCCTGTAGTGGCACTGGGAAATGGAGAAAGTTAGGTTAATAACATACTCTTCCTTTCTTTCTGTTCTTCCAGAATGCCATGAGCAAATCCAACCCCCCTCTGCTCTGTGCTCCTGTCATGATGTACTCACAAGCCCAGCGGACAGGGCCAAGGTCTCCTATCTTGTACTGAGATGAACTTTCATATCATGTACTGAGGTGACCCATAAATGGATTCTCTCAGGCTTTGAGTCACAGGGATGGAAAGATGTCTATTAAGGTTACTGGACATTCCCCACTATGGTCACCAGCAGCACAGCACCTTCATTCTTGAGTTCTAAGGACATTTAGAAGCAAAATCATTGGCTGTGTTAATTGCTTCTGTCTGTGTGATATATGATGGCCCTTTGCATATTTTTAGCATCTTTCTTGTATAGGCTTGTTTTAGATTTCTCTGCTTTGAGTTTTGCTGAGACAATTGATGTCTGCTTCCCTGTACCCAGTGTACCAGTATTGAATACTCATTGCTGAGGACATTTGATTGATCTCTGTAATTAGGAAGCAACATAATCTGCCATAATTAGATATAGTCTTGAACTTGAATAGCCTACAATTAATTTCCAATAGGAGGCTCAGGTGCACAGGGTTTAGGTGTTAGAGGATGCTAGCAAAGGCTACAGGCTGGGCTGGGCAGGTTCCCTGCTACTTGTAATGCTTCCTGAACACAAGGCTTCCTCTAATCTCTTCACTGTGTCTCTCCTGGAAGTGTGGAGTGGAGTGACAGCTCTATAATATAGCTAAATAAAAAGTGCCAAGAAATCACATTATATCAGTGTTATAAATGCCTTGTGTTCATTATATGATAATTACGTGAAATAACATTGAGTGTTAATAAGTAGGTAATAGCCTATTATTGATATTTTTTCTGATAAACAGGAAGGGTTCAAGCTTGGAAATGACACATAAAATATGAGATGGGCACACTGCATTCTCATGACTGTGTTTTTACTGACATACTTTCTCTACTTGTGTGGGTTCAGCTGCCTTCATGCCTTCTAAATTAGACCCAAAACAGGCTAAACACCCGTCAAGGACTAAATTAATGGATTTGGGTTGTTTTAATTAGCTAGGTGTGATTTAAAGGTTTCTGAAATCAAAAAGGCTTATTCATTTTTCATCAATAATCATTTGCCTTAATATTTCATTAGAACCTGCTGGCTTGCAGGCTTCCTTCTGCGCTTTGATTCATTGTGACTGCAGATAGCATTTTCGCTCCCTCTTTCCCTCATTCTGTACTGTGCACTTTTCATCTCGGAGACACCATTAAGATGTTTCCTACATTCACTGGCCACTAATTGAGCATATTTTTTTAAAAAAAAAAATCTGTACTTACTGTACTTTAAGCTAAGAATTGTAGGATCTCTCTCTCTCTCTCTCTCTGTCTCTCTCTCTCTCTCTCTCTGTGTGTGTGTGTGTGTGTGTGTGTGTGTGTGTGTGTGTGTGTGTGTGTGTATTTGTGCTGGGAGTTTCTTTTCATCATTTGGATTGCTGATAATGTGTGAATTTTTCTATTTCATTTGTCCTGGAGTCAAGGCTGAGACTTTGTTCATAAAAGTCAGATAGTAGACTAGGGATTCATGTTTGGATTTTGCCGTCAGTAGCAAAGAACAGAGCATCTTGTGTGTGGTGCTCTGTGGCTGAGACTTCAACCTGCACACGTGCCTGGTTTCATGAGCAGCTAGCTTGCCCATGCCTACCCAGGTTGGGTAGGACTACTATGGAGGACTGTGGTGACAAAGGGAAGCTGAGAGATGGGCTTCAGAGTGAAGATGTCTGTACAGAGTGGAACCTTCTTCCAGAGTCAGCTGACTGGGAACAGTGTGATCAGAAGCAGGGACAGGGAGAATCTACAGAAATTGCTTAATGTCCCAAATTTCAAGTACTTTTATAAAAGCACATGGATGGTAATAGCTCAGGCTTGCTGAGAGTAACTAATCTAAAGTGTAAAACTACATAGGATGGATTGTGGTTCTGGGTGACTAACGCTGACAGTGAGAACATGAAAGTAAATAGACCACTACACCAATGCTTTCCATTTCCTTCAGACTGGCTGTGAAATGCCAGTGTCTTTACAGGCATGCTGTTTGTGTAGAGTACAGATTATCAGCTGCTGATTGTACCAGTCATGATGCTAGGTAAAAATTTCAAACTGTTCTGTAATAAAGATTCATATCTTTAAACTTTTGGTTTATGAATCTAAAAGTAAATATATTTACTAAGCTGTACACTTTTGTTTATTCTTTATTAATTCTCAGAAAACTGAATACTACTCTCCCTGTATCCAGATTTCTGTTCCAGAAGTATGTCTAAAAAATTGTCCCTAATCCTAGCACTCAGGAAGCAGAGGCTGGTAGATCTATTGAGTTCCAGGCCAGATAGGACTATATAGTATAGGAAGAAAGGAAGAAAGAAAGAAAGAAAGAAAGAAAGAAAGAAAGAAAGAAAGAAAGAAAAGAGAGAAAAAAGAAAGAAAGAGAAAGAGGGAGGAAGGGAGGGATGAACCTGGCCGAGAAGAGATAGCTTAATTAATGATTTTGTCTGCCTTGCAAAGTCAAGGTTTTGAGTTTGATCCCTAGCACCCATACAAAACTGGTGTGATGTGTATGCCCTTAAAATCCCATCACTGGGGAGATAGAGACAAGAGGCTCTCTGGGGCTCACTGGCCAGCCAACCTAGCCTACATGGCCAGCATCAGGCCATTAAGAGACCCTATCTTAGGACACAAAGTGGAGAGTGTCTAAGATTGACCTTTGGTCTCCACATGACTGCCCACAAGTACATGCACACCTGCATGCACACAACATACAAAATTATAGAGCCATCAACAGAAGTACAAATAGCTACTTAGAACAAGGAAGATGGTTCTTTTAGTGGCTGTACTTTCTGTAAAAACATATGCTTCATTCTTACCTATTGGAGTTAGTGTGACTTGCTTTGGATGACTATATATGTTGTAGTAATTTTATTCTTGTGATGATGCTTGGAATTCCTGGAAGCAGATGTAAGGGAGCATATAAAAGTGTCCTTTATTGGGCTGGGCCTTTATCTCTGTGACTCCCTCTACCTGCCTTCCTGCTTTCAGAACAGCGAGGTGTGAGCTCCATCAGGGGTGGCTTTAGATTCAGATCCAGCTCTGCCCCTGTTTTGAATGTGTTGCAAGTTCTTGACCTCTGTGGGTCTTGATGCAATCATCTCTATTTTCCCTTCCTTGTCCCATTGTTAGAGCATATGTCAGCTGTGTCCTGCTTTTTATATTTAGAAAATCTGGTCTTTCTAAGCACGCATTGTGATCATATTGGAAGCTAGCAGGCTGAAAGAGAAGTACAAACAGCATTTCTGATGGTAGCACTCTTCCAGTCTTCTGGGAGAACAGCAGACGGACTTAAATAACACAACCAGTTTTATTGACCATGCTGTTTATTTTAATAGCTGGGCCAGAATGGTTTGATTGACTTTTTAAAAATCTGGTATGTATTTTGCCATATGGACAAAGCCATATCTGAAGTGCCAAGCTAATAAGCCTTCTTTTCCCTGCCAGTGAACCATGAAAGTTGTTAGCAAAATGTTTTATCTTGAATGGATCCATTTTCCAAGCTCTTGGTAATATAAACACCCATCTTAAGGGATAAAGTGCAGCTTATCTACCATCAGTCATTGAAAATTTGTTGTATGGAAGAACCCTAGGGAAGCAGAGCTGCAGGTCTTCTTACTCATTCCCAGGGTAGTCTGCGGGAACTAAAGTGGGCTCACAAGGATTTCTTTGGTGTTGTCTTGATGTGGTACCCTCTGGTAGTTTATTGGTAATCACGTGACCTTTACATCCCTGGGTCTAGAGTGTAGTCACTTCACTGTGGTCTTAATTCTCCTCTTTGAACTGCAGAGTGGGAGAGAACCTCCAGACTGGAACTTCAGCAATGGCCAGCTGTGCTCATACTTCCTTTTTTCCAGAAGAAATTGTTTTTTGGCCATCCCAAGTTTTGAAAATTTCCTGTGTTTTCGTTGGTTTTCTAGTTGTCTACACTGAAAAGTTAGTTCTGGATCACTTTATCCTCTTATTGGCAGGCATAGTAATTCCTTAAAATGTTTTGAATGATTCTTCTGCCAAAGACGTCTTTTATCTGTTTACTTCATTCTTACTCATATTTTCCCCTTGCAAATGGTTTCAATCCCCTTCTACTTTTTAAGGCTTGTATCAAATCTGCCATCAGGAGATCATGTTTTTCATGTGCACCTTCACCCTTCAGCACCACCTTCCCTTTGCTATTTTATGCTCTCCCTGGCCTTCATTGCTGACTCACCTTCTGGAGGTTTGTTTATCTCCTTCATGCCACAGCTAAAGTGCCAACTCTCATCTTCTCCCCCTCAGCTGAATCCCTCTGTAGAAACTGACCCATTGCAAGCTACACACCTGACTTTCAGTGTGGCTTTCTGGGTGCCCTGACATATCACAAATTCAGAAGGTAGTCATCTCTGGTGTTCTTTATTACTGTGACAATGGCTGCTCCCTGTCCCCTCTCCATGGGTTCTTTCCAGCATCTCCCATCTCCTTGACCTTCCTCCTCCTTCCTTTATCCCCTTCTTAGTTATGAAGTTTCATAGGTTCTGTCTGTTGTTGATGGAGTTTCTTTCCCATCTGGTCCCATATCTGTTTAGAATCAAATAAATACACAGAGAATTATATTAATTATAAACTCATTGGCCAATGGCTTTAGGATTCTTACTGGCTAACTATCTCTTAATTATTAACCCATAACTATTAACCTATGTATTTCTGCATAGCCTTATCTTACCAGAGAATACCCAGACCTGTTACTCCTTTGGCAGATACATGGTATCTCCCTGGCGGCTCACTCTGAGCCCTTTCCCCAGAATTCTCCTCGTCTGGTAGCTCTGACATCCCCCATCACTCTGTGCTATTTCTGCGAAATTGGCCTCAATTGCTTCCCCCTTGTCTGGCATAATATAGCAGTATGGTATGTTTCAGTGCTGCTATTGAACAGCTGTGAGCCTGATCAAGCAAGGCCTGTCAGCACTGCCTTCTTGAGTCTAGCTTGGTGGATACAGAGGCAAATCCATTCTCTCCAGTGTGGCATTCTTACCTAGTGAACCTTTGTGGCCTTAATTCTCATCAAGTCTCTCAGTCTATGCTGTTTGCTGCTTCAGGCTATGTCAAGAGTTTTCCCGTCCCTTGCTAGTGTGGACAGTTCTTCTTTAGGCTTGTCTTCCAGTTGGGTGAAGTCTCAGGCCTCCAGTCTGCACATTGAGAACTGATCCATCCTCTTCTTCGGATCCAGAGCTGCTGGTGTTTCTTCTTCTGAGTGTCCCTGGGTATCTGCCCTGAATGGCTTAATGGTCTTCACCTCCTCTCTTGAACAACTGGAATTTTCCCTAATTTTTCTTTCTCTCCATTTTTATTTAAATTAGAAACAAGATTATTTTACATGTCAATCCCAGTTCCCTCTGCATCCCTTCCTCCTCTGACCCCTCCAACTAACACCCTACCTATCCCATACTTTTTCTGCTCCCCAGGGAGGGTGAGGCCTTCCATAGGGGGTCTTCAGAGTCTGTCATGTCCTTTGGGATAGGGCCTAGGTTCACCCCCTTGTGTCTAGGCTCTGGGAGTATCCCTCCATGTGGAATGGGTTCCCAAAGTCTATTCCTATGCTAGGGATAAGTACTGATCTAATACAAAAGGCCTCATAGATTTTCTATAGTGTTGCTGGGAAATTCTCAGGCATTTCTTAAGGACTGGTTTTAGGACTTATTTGTTTCTAGAATGCAGTTCCTGCTAAGGAGCAATGTAAATGGTGAGTTTCCTTCAAGGAAAGAATTGCTCATCTCAAGGAGATGAGGATACAGTCAGACCCAGACCACTCTGATCCCTCAGAGCCTTTTGAACATTTTGAAGAGTTTAAAGGTGGGTTATGAAGATTAATGGAAAAAAATAACATTCTAAGTGACAGGCTGCGTCTTAAAGACCCCTTTTTATGAAATATGACCTCAGTAAGTAGAGCTGATTCCCTTCCAAGACTGTGGTATGTGAAATGGATCACAACAGATTACTTGATGACCTGTTGTTATACTGTGATGGTTACTATGACTTCTTCTAAAGAGTTGCCAAATTCAGAAGGGATGGGGACTGAGGATGTGGCTCGGTTGGTAGAGTGCTTTCCTAGTGTGCATATAGCCTGAGGTTCAGTCCCTAGGACCACATAAAGACTACACAGCAGAACACATATTTAATCCAACTGGTTGGGACAAGAAGGCAGGAGGAATAGCAGTTTCAAGCCATCCTGAGCTACATCAGACCCTGTCTCAAACAATACATTATAATGGTGGGCACACACATATTAGAGGAGGGGATCTAACGTCTTCCTCTGGACACTATTGGTTTCAAGTCCAGATATCAAAACAACAAAGTACAGAGTATTTTGGGACCCTGGAAGATTTGTAATCTCCCCTTCTCCCTCGTCCTGTGCAGATGATCAGGCTCTGCTGGGCACTGTGTTTAACTAGACACAACATTTTGCTGATTTCCTTGAAATATTTCCTAAGTAAGAAACACATCATTCCTTAATCAGCTCCTTTTGAGCTATCTGTTTATACTAAACAGAGTCTTATTCCAATTAGTTTCAAATTCTAAGCAGAAGCACTGGTAATTAAACATTATGTGATGAGTGAGTACCCTGTCACTGGGCTATAATACCATGTTCAGGTGCATGAGAAACAAATACTAAGGTTTATCAGCATGGTTACCAAATAATCGTCTTAATTGATTAGCCATGCACAGGGACTGATACAGTGGCACAGGAGGTCCCTGTTACTCACACTTAAGCATGATGTGGTCTTGAGACACTATGCTAAAGACTCTTCTTGTTGATGTGACAAAATACATGGCAAAAGCAACTTAAGGAAGGAAGGGTTTGTATTGGCTCACAGTTTAAGGGTATGACTTATCACAGTGGGAAAGCCGCAGTGCATGGTGGCAGGAGTGAAGCAGCTGCATTTTCAGACCCCGAGGTCTGGAAGCAGAGTGAGATGACTGCTATACACAGTGCATTGGCTCCTGTTTCTTCAACTCTGGACTGATCCTAGAAGGGTGATACTGCCCACACTTAGAGTAAGGTATCCCACTTCAGGTAACCTAATTCAGATAATCCCTCACAGACACGCCCAGAGCTTCGTTTCCATGGTGATTCTAAATCTAATCAAGTTGATAATAAAGATCATAAGCACCAAATGTGTCTTCCCTCTGTAAAGTGAGATAACTGTGTACAAATGGGATAGGGGGATGCTGTAAGTAAAACATGGAGTTGCAGATGTGTCTAATTGTGGTGCAGGGCAAGCCATCGTGACAGAATCTGCCTCTGCAGATTCTTTGGAATGTGCTGGCTTCTGAGCAGTTCTTGAAAGTATCCTGTCCAGGGTGGAGACATTATGATTAAAATCAAATTCTTATAATAAATAGACCAGACTTTGTTGTGTAGGACAGTTACTTAGATAAATAGTCTGTTTCAAAACAGCATGAAATTTTAGACAACCACTTGGATATATTTGAGAAGAAATTTAATCTAAATAAACTGCTGGCCTGGCTAGAGCTTGAAGAAAATGAAGTAATGTCCAGTCGAGGCACATCCAACAGTGTAATGGACACATGTTGTATGTGTCTAATGGTGATTGCTACTTTCTGAATCTTATGTGGATGCCAGCTACTGAGACCATTTCAAACATGGGCAACTGGTCCTGGAGCTACTGTTAATGTTAATTGGTGATAGAATTTATTTTATAATGTGCGTGATCTGTTGTGATGAAAAAAATAGATTATTTTAAAATTTCCAATATAAAATTGTTTTCTCACCAGATAATTATAATTGGCTCTGTGTGTAACACAAATTTTAAATATTTGATGTTATTAGTAACACCAATGTAACGGGAATTAACAAGATAGAAATGCAAACATATTTCCTGTTTCTTTCAGTGTGGCTACAAAGGGAGAATTACTTCTGCAAATTCCTTTGGATGTTCATGCCTTCTGAGAGTGCCATGTCAGAGTGAAGACAGTTTGATGGGCATCCCCCTGCTTTTGTATTGATGAACTATTGGGTTTTGTTAAATTTGATATTAATAAAATATATCCAGAATCATAGATTGCTGCCATTTGGAGCTAGGAAGAGTCCACCTTGCAGCTCCTAAAGTTGTAGGGGTAGAGCAGGAGTATGAGGTATAGATGAAGGTGGCTGTTGTTGCCAACACCTGTGTAGCCTGACATTTCTTTGGGACATGAGAACTAGTGGCTCTCTGAAACCTTGAACAAGTCCCCCAGTTATCAATAGCCTTTTGTACAAATTCATAAAGAGAGATAATTATACCTCCATTTCCAGTTAGAAAAAGAAGATATACTAATCAAGTTATATATCAGAAAGTGCTGCATACTTCCTCTCCTCCTGGGCCAGGTGCTGTCCCTCTGATGATTACCTGTATAAGATAGCTACACTCTCCTTTTTCAGAACCTCTGGAATGCATAGTATGAATTTATCTCCATGTCTGTGACACAGCAACTTTGAGTCTGTGTAGCTGGATTTACACATTATTTTGTTTTGTTTTCTGAGACAGGATCTCGTCTATTCCAAATTGTCCTCAAACTAGATATGTAACTGATAATGACATTGAACTTTTGATCCTTCTGCCCAAATGCTAGGATTACAGGTGTGTCCTGCTATGCCAGGCTTATCCCATATTGCAAATCAAGGCAGGCTTCATGGCAGGCAACAGTCTAACAAAAGAGCTTCATTTCCAGACCTGGGTTTAGGTGTTCCTATTATACCCAGTTAAGGATCTTCCTTGGGCTTTAAAAAAGTTTTCGAAGATACTTTAGTTGCACCATACTTAGCTATAAAGAGATGGATCTGAAAGTCAAACTGATATGACTGTAACTGAAGACGTGCTCCTGTGATTTGAATATTTAACTGTTATTTTTTTTAAATTTAAAGCAATAAGTAATTACTGAAAACTCATAAATTTATGGAGAACCAGACATGATTTAAGCTACAAATATAGCATTAGTGGTTGGAGATGCTTTTTGGGATAGAGTGTATCGGGCATCCAGTGAGGCTGGTGGCTTTTCTGGCCACCAAGTTTTTTTTCACGTGGTGGTACCTTCCATTGCTTCTACAAGAACCCAGTGAGGATGCTCTGGCTGTGGTGTCTAGGTGTGAAGCAGTTTACTCTCATGGCAGGATCAAGTCCTTTCCCTCCTGAGCTCCAGCCCCCCTTATTTTACTGCCCCTGGCCATCCGATGTCCCAGGCTTCATCTGTGGCACACCCCAGTGATACATAATAAGTATGTATTCACAGATGTGACCTGCCTGCTCCTCTTCCTGTCCCATGTTGTCTGGTTCCTGCCTCTGTACTCTGCCTGGTATTATAGGGCTATTTACTGACCCTCAGAGAATTCTGCTGTGGGGTTGAAGGGTAGCACAAACTGCTGAGTTTGCCACTGAGATGTTCCCACCTGAAAGCAAAACAAGCCTCTCCTCTCAGGGCTTCTTCCTTTCTGTATTTAAAGCACCTCTTCCCCGAGATGTCTTTCTTCATAGCCAGTACTATTTAAAAGATGCATGGGGCCAGAGCGGTGGTCTAGTGGATTAAGAAGTATGGGGGCCAGCAAGATGGATCAGTGGGTAATGGTGCTTGCTGCCTGATGATATGAGTTCATTCCCAGGATCCATGTGATGGAAAGAGTGAATTGATGCCCTCAAGTTGTCACCTGACCTCCACAAACATGCATACATACACAGAAACTCTAACACCCAAACAAATAAAAGTAATAATAAAAATATATAAGACTGTTGGTATAAGATTTGCTATTAACTTTTACCTTCTGACCTTTTCTTTTGATAATTTGTGTATGCTTTATGGAAACCATGACAACTGAATGTGTGTGTGTGTGTACATGTGGGAGTTAATATATGTGAGAACCAAAGGTCAGTCTCAGGAATGACAGTTCCTGTGTACTTTATCTTTTGTGACAGGGTCTCTCACTCAACCTGGAGCTTGCCATTTAGGCTGTTCTGGCCTGTTAGCCCCACAGGTCTTCCTGTCACCTCTTCCCTAGCGCTGAAATTACAGACATGTACCACCATGCCTAGCTACTGACATGGGTGCTTTGAATTTAATTCAGGTTCTCATGCTTGTGCAGCAAGCATTTATTCACTGAGCCATCTCCCCAGTTCCTGTATATATTAATATAATTCTTTTGATCAAACATTAAAAAAATTGTCTAAGTAGTGAAATAATACTTTTTCTACAAAATAGAAAAGGAATAAATCACCCAACCCCAAAACAATAATTGTGAACATTTTTTTTGGTGGATTCTTAGTGTCCTGGTTAGGGTTTCCATTGCTGTACAGAGATACCATGACCACGGAACTCTTATAAAGGAAAACATTTGATTGAGGTGGCTGCTTAAGGTTTCAGAGGTCTAGTCCATTATCATCATGGTGAGACATGGCAGCATATGGGCAGACATGGTCCTTGAAAGAAAGCTGAGAGTTCTACATCTTACAGACAATGGAATGGGAAGTGAACTGTCACACTGGGTGGTGTCTTGAGCATATATGAGATCTCAAAGCCAGCCTCTACATTGGCACACTTCCTCCTCCAACAAGACCACACCTACTCCAACGACGCCATACCTAATAGTGCCACACCTTTTGGGAGCTATTTTCTTTCAACCCCCACTCCCACCCCCAGTCATGGTGTGCACCTGTAGCCCTAGCACTGGGGAAATAGAGATACAAGAACTCCTGGGTTTTACTGTCTCTTCAACTGAGCCTAATCTTAAAGCCAGGTTCAGTGAGAGACCCTGAGGAACATGATTAAGGAAGACACCCATGACCATTAGCGTGCACACATTTGTGTGTACAGAAACAATAAATAAGCAAACTAAAAATACATTTAAAGAGACCATTTCTTTCCTTACCACAGTTACGCAGAGAAAAAATTTAAAGCTGTCAGCATTGCATAGCTTTCTTAAAAGCTGTTTTCCTGTGTTTAAGCTGTTTTCTTATAGTTTTTTAAAATCCATCGTTTCTGTGTGTTTTCCCTTCTGTGTCTTCTGTAGTCAGAAACCATTGCTGGCTTCCAGCTTCTTTGTCCTGGGCTTCGGCTTGGAGAGCCAGTTGGGGTAGGGGAGTTATTCAGCCCTTCAGACCTTTGTATTGTCCATGTGGAACTGGCTGTTTAGAAAAGATGACAGAAAAGCCTGGCCATCCTTCATTAACTAGGGAGGGCCCCGACCAAATTAAAACTCAGGAGAGCCTTGTTGAGCCTGAATGTGTTCGGCTACAAAATGCACTCTGGGTTCTGAGAAGGAACACATTTATGGCTTTAATGACTCATTTGGGATTTTACATTCTGTTGCCAAAGACAGTTATCAACAGCTTTGATTAGAAATTGAGAGAGCCCGGTTGCTGAAAGGCAGAGTGAAAAGAATTGTATTGGATTAGAGAGGCATTGTTTTGGGCTGAAAGAGAAGGCAGGCATCTCGGGAAGCATCTGAATATGCATTTATTGTAATAACCCATGGTCGAGGTGGAGTGCAGTGGAGTGGCTTCGTTATTAAATTAAGTGTCTTTGTTCGGTTGTCTGGATTCGCCTGTTGGCAGCATCCCCCTTCTTCCTCATTTAGCTCCATTTTGATGCAGTGTTACATACTGATTTGTGGGTTGAAAGATGTCAGTATTCATAAACCAAATTCGTGGACCATCCTTCAAATTATTTGGGCTGATGAAACATCATTTGCCAGTATGAAACCAGCCCAGGAGAGGCCTGTGAAATAATGCATTCAAATGCTACCTTCAAAAAATAGTATTCTTTATTCCCAGCCCCACATGCAGGGAGAAGCACTACTTTAAGCCTTATTATTTTAACAATGTAACATGGGATTATAACGTACATCAAGCAATGTACTCAAAGCTTGAGTACATCCGAATCGCCAAGCTAAATGCACTCTCTGTGTTCAGAGTTTTTAGCGTTAAACTATGTCAAGACGCTACATTTCCTGCCCTGGGAAAACTGTTAGGTATTGCATTGAAATTTACACATGGCCACTTCTTAACTTTAGTTGAGTCTGTTAGCCGGCAATAGTGGCATGGAATACTCAGATCTCACACACAGTGTTCATAGTATAGTGTGTATTTTTAGTCTTAACGTTTATGCCAGTATACTAAGAAAATTATTGAATGCTGTCTCCATGTGCTCTGGCTTCCAAGTTAAAGCTGAGAATTTCTACCCAGTTATTTAGCTGGAAGCAGTGTAGTGCTTAAACAAAACAAAGATAACGTTCTGTCCCTACACAATAGATCAAAACAGCTTCTTTCATCTCCGCTTTGGACCATCTGTCTAAAAAGAAAGAAAAAGCCCTCAGGAAGCAAGTGTGCAGTCTGTGGTTAAGTTTCAAGGCGAGGCTCATTCTCACAGCCCAGCAATGTGCCTAAACGCTATAATAGGTTTGTGTTGGCTGGGAGGGTCTGCATGGCTTGACCTCCGCATCTGTCCATTAGGCTTTCAGGTTCTCACTAGGAATTTTAAAATTCTGCCCGAAGAGTATTAAATTCTATAATTTGAACATTGAGTTTAATAACTATTGGGAATAATATTTTCCAACAGCTAAATTTTTAGTTTTCAAATGTTCCTGTGTGTGAATGGTGTGTGTGTGTGTGTGTGTGTGTGTGTGTGTGTGTGTGTGTGTGTGTGTGTGTAGGCTTGAGGACAACCTCAGCTGTTGTTCATCTGGATGAAATTGATGATCACAGCCAGTGTCCCAAGTCAGGTCCAACCACCATCCTTGATAAACCAATTAAAAGAGCCAAGTTAAAAGTGGAAAACAGGAATAGAGTTATTCAACATGGTCACATTGGGAAGAGGAACAAAGACATCCAATGAATCCCCGAAGTCCTTTTGGGGTCTTGAAGTGAGATCAAAGTTTTAAAAGAGGCCCAAGGACATATACATCTAAGCCTAGTCAAGGTGTGTCCCCACCCACCCTGATCCATCACTGTCAGAGCTTCATCCTGTGAAGTGGTAGACAAGTCCTTAGAACTGCATGAAATCTCTCAGACAAGTTCTCCTCTTGCTACTGCTTTTCCCTTCTCCCAGTGTGAGATTCCTGGGAAAACTCCCTTTTCTTTGTGTCCATTGTTTCAACAGACTGATGGTCAGACCAAGAGGCATGGTGTGTGTCTCTTTGTAATATCTTCATTTCTGCCAGGATGGTTACATGCACAGCTGTCCACTTTGATATTATTTTTTCTGTTGGTTTGGGTTTTGATTATATGTGTTTGTGTGTGCCTGTGTATGTATGTGTGTGTGTATATCTGTATGCATGTGTAAATGTATCTCTCTATGTGTGAACCAGTATATATGTATCTGTGTATCTATGTGTGTGTATCAGAGGATGTTCTCAGGCTGGTGTTACTCAGGAGATATTCATCTTTTCCTTGAAATAGCTTTACTTGTTAGCCTGGAGCTGGTGGAATAGGCTGGCTGACTGGCCAGCTGAGTCCCAGGAACCGACCCATTTTGGAATAATAGGCACAGGCTACCATGCCCACCTTCCTCTGTCCCAGAGTAAAGGTTTAATAAGGAAAAGTGCAAAAGACGTCCTGAGTGTGGGTGGGGTTCTGAGGCAGGGGTCTTCTGAATGAAGTCCCACTTCTGGATGTGGGACTCACTGTCCTCACACTGGTAACTGAACTCTGTCCCCAACCCACCAATGCCCTTCTGTTGGAAAGCATGAAAGAGACATCAGTGACATCTGCCATTAGAAGCCATTTGGACCAACTGGAGAATGGGTCTGATTGAACTAAGATGGTGGTGAAGCATTTGTGCCTCATGTCGTTTCTTCTTTAGCCACCTAAGGCTACTGACTGTTGGCACTGGCTTAAGCAATCCGGGTGTCAGTTACGTTTTCGGCATTGTAGATCCTGGTTTTCAGTCCTGTGACAAAGTGCTGTGGCACATTTGATATCATTCTTTGCACAACACCAACAAGAAAAAAAAAATCCAACACAAAATGTTTCCTAAAAGAAAAGGAATGTTTTTCATAATGAAATTAAATGTTTTTAGTTACTGGTTATATTCTCATTGCCTGTATTTCCCATAGTGTGTTACCTGTTCTTTATAATCACTGTCAACACCTTGTACTGACAATAATATTGAAATGGTATTGATCAGATATCTGTGGACCATGGAGTGGGATGTAGGTATGGAGTGGACATAAATTCTGTGTAGGAAAGCTAAAATAAACAGTATGTGTGCTAATTTTTCATTGTTGTTAGTTACCAAATAAAACAACTTATAAAGAGAGAAAGTTGGTTGATTCCATTGCTTTGGGGTCTGTGACAGGGTAGTGTGGCATGGCAGAATGTGCAGCCCTATGGGAAGTGTGTGGCAGAGAATAGCTGCTCCACAGGCCGGGAGGTCCCAACAGGATGGAAGAGACAGGTGCTGCAGGGTTCTATTAGCCTTTACAGCATTATGTCCCAGGGACCCTGGACTCCTCTACCACCACCTTCAAGTTAATATACTTCCATGAGCATTTACTAAGCTTTTAACACACAAGCCTTTTACATTTTCCTAGAGGAGCTTCTGGCTTTAGTTGATTGCTGTTGTATTGCTGGACAATGGGAATGTGGATTGCAGAGTATAGCATCAGCCTTCTAGTAAACAAAGCACTATCCCTGTTTCCTTGGGTCCTGCACTGTAGATGACTCATATTAAAGCTATCACAGCCCCCAGACTGGCTTCAGTTTAACAGATGGTGGATCCTGTATGCTCTCTGGGAACTGTTTAACTTTTCTTCTAGAGCTGCTTGCTATGCATACATATAGCCAGCACCCTTCCACTGTGCAGTCTCCTTCATAAATTATCTCCACTGATACCAGTAAGAGTGTGTGAATGTGCCAGGTTGTAGTCCATGCCTTTATTCCCAGCACTTGAGAGGACGAGGCAGGCGGATCTCTGTGAATTCGAGGCCAGCCTGGTGCATAGAACAAGTTCCAGGACAGGCTCCAAAGTGACACAGAGAAACCCTGTTTGGAAAACCAAAACAAAACAACAACAACAAAAAAGAGTGTGTGAATGCTCTTATGCATAGGTTCTTATTCTGTCTGTCTGTCTGTCTGTCTGTCTGTCTGTCTGTCTGTCTGTCTGTCTCTCTCTCTCTGTGTGTGTGTGTGTGTGTATCTGTCTGTCTGTCTGTCTGTCGGTCTATCGGTCTGTCTGTGTGTCTATCTTGTGCATTCTCTCTCTCGAGGGGTACTAGAATCAAACCCAAGGCCTCATATCGTAAGCATGTTTTCAACCATTGTATTATACCCCTATCCTGTGGGTACATTTAGAGAGAGATGGTGTCCAAAGTATTTTAGGTACCCCCACAAAAAATAATTTTTACACACACACACACATAGTCAGACTTTTTTTCAGGAAAAATCAAGTTCATTTGATACTATGTAAAGTATAAAAGATGTGCAGAGGCAATTGTTAGAATCTTCACTTCTGTAATGCCTGCTGCCGACTCTGTTCAGACCTGTAAGACCTGTAAGTGGTGCCATTAGTTAGAGCTGCCAAAGACCTCATTTCATGCCAGTCACATCACACAGACACATGTTTGTTGCTGTTAGTCATTAGAGCTCAGTAAGTAAGCAACAGCAGTAGTTAATGTGGCTCTTTATAAATACATAGTCAATTGGGAAACAAAGGAAAAGCAAATTATCCATGAATAGTGACCAATTGTATGGATTGCCACACCGCCTCCAAAATTACTAATAAAAGACCTTGCAGGGCCAAACACTTTGGAGGAGGTTACTCCAAAAGATCCTGAACTGTGGCCAACCTCAGTCCTGGCCCCACAGCTCTTAGGGCTCAGCACCCAGCCCTAGTCCTCAGTGCCCAGCCCTAGCCCTCAGCAGATGGCACCAAGCCATTCTGTACAGCAACAATGCTGGTCTGGACTCAAGACTCTCCTTGCACTTCTTCCCCCCCCCCCCCTTGCCTAAACTTCCAGGAAAACTTGCTTCGAACTTGGAACTGATTAGAGTTGTACCGCTTAGTCAGCCTGTCTTTTAAAAGAAAGTGAGTGGAACAAAGATAGCAAAACTTCACCAATTCACAGTAAGTGGGAGAAAGACCTAACCCGGTTAGTGTACTGGGTTATAGAATCTTCAAAAGAATAGCAGGAATTTAATTACTTTCAGACTCTTCAAGTCCTTGGAGAAATTATCTAACTTAATTGAAAAGAAAAATTTACAAATAGCACAGAAGTTGTTGAGACAACTGTTTTCAGGAGAGTTGCTGTGGGCTGGTATTTTGCAGCACTTTCTCCCTGGAGGCTGTATATAATACAGTTTTGCCTGTAAAGTCATTCATTACAGCAAATAAGAGAGATATGTATGGTGTTTTCCCAAATAACCTATGGTGTGTAAAAAGCCATTCATTAACTTGAGGGTCAGAGTATGGGGCTGCATACTTGTAATCCCAGCATTAGGGAGGCAGAGACGGGAATCCCTGTAGTGAGAGATTCAATCTTGAAAAACAGACAAAAAAAGGTAAACAGTAGTGTTTGAGGGACACCCAAAGTTGACATCTGATCTTGTGTACATGTGCACATACATACACACACAAATACATGAATGAAATAAACCATTTCCAAATTGAGTATCTTTCATACTTTGTCACAGTAATGGTAAACTGTTTCACACCCTGCCCTAAGGCAAAACCTCCACTCCCCCTCCCAAGTCATTTTCTCTACCCAGTGGTCACTTATTTGGACCTTCATAGAGTTCTTCAAGATGCCTGATATTCAGTGAGAATTTGAGCTATTATGTTTTGGCACATATGTTATCTTTGTGGTTTCTTTGCAGCCACAATTAGAGAGATAAGAACAGAAATCCTATTTCTTGGCCCAAGTACTGTTTCCTGGCAGGACAAAGATGTATTGTTTCACTCCACTTATCAACAGACCACAGGACTATTCACTAAGGTTGTCCATAATAAGTTCAGTAACTCATGTAGCTTGGTTACATTCCTCAAAATGGTTCTCATTGAAGGACTCAAACACATTAATGGAAAACTCAACAACATTTCCCATCATTTGTCATCTGAACCCAGATGTCAAGATCAGGGCATTTGAAGCAAGAGAGCTTTGGAAAGAAGGTGGGAAAGACAAAGATTAGAAGTCCATCCATATGATAGCCAAGGGCAGCTGCTCATGTCAAGGGCAGACTTTCACCAGGAGACATTGCCTTGAGCCAGACTTATGTGCATCTCTGCCAATCAGAGGCAAGCCCCAGATGTGATCTCCTTTGAGCCACAGCTGCCACAGCTGTATATTCCAGTGTCTAAATCCAGTTTAAGAAGCTTGGACAGACAGTCATGACTAGGCTGAGCCTCTGCTTTTGGATATAGCTGCAATACCCTACACATGGAAAGCATTTTGGAGGCTGTGGATTTGTGCATGGGTGCCACTCCCAGGAAGCCATCTGCCTTGGTTTTTTTTTTTTTGAAGGGTCTCAAACTATGCAGGAAACTTGTTTCTCAAAGCAAGGGCAGCACCATGTCATCAGAGCCACCTCCCCAGCCCTGGTGGCTTTTTTGACAGGTATAAAAACATATTTGGCATACTGAAGTAGATTTAAACAAAAATGAAAAATATCTTCTTGGAGCTGGCGGTGGGGGGGGTGTAGGGTGGTTAGGGAGAGGGTTTGGGGGTTGGGGTGATGGCGAGGACAGGAGATGGGAAGTAGCACTTTGAGGCACCTGGACTGTGTGCTGGGTTATTCCACTCTGTCCCACACACTGCAGCTTTACTGGTTTCTGTGACTATGCTGACTCATGCTCTGTTTATTATTTTTACTTATTAGTTACAGCCTTCGATTTGTGGTTGCCTCGTGCACTTAATAGAATCCAAGTCCAAATGGTGTCCTTAGCTTGTGGGTTATGCAGGGGAAGGGACAAGAAGCTTTTCTTAGTGAACATTAACATGTGTGAGTTTTCCACCTTGCCTCATAGCCGACAAAGCATGAAACAAAACAGTGGCTGTGCCGTTTCTCAGTCATAGGGACGTGAGAAGAGAGCCACAGAGCACAGACAAGGAGGCCCTACTTAAACTTTTGTGTAACAAACAGTATTAAAAATCAGTTGAATAAACAAGTGGAATTGGTTTTGTTTTGTTTTCTTTTTGTTATTTCACTGACATTTCTCTCCTGTGGTTATTTCTTCATTCCTTACCCCCAAACAAAATGAAACCAACAAAAAATAGTGGGGTGCATTGAAAGCATAAGAAAAGTGTGGGAGAGAATGGAACCACCCAGGTTCCTAATTTCCTAGGACCTACCCAACATTGTTCTCCAACCAGAGGAAACTTCCAAAGGGATGCATAAAGAGCAAAAGGATGCCACTGAAGAGATTCTCAGGCTCCGTTGTTGAGGAGTGCATTTATTGGAAGAGTTTCCAACCTCATTAGGAGGAAGCTATGGCATAGCAAAGGCAGAGAGGAATAGGCTCAGTGAGCCCACTGGCCATGTATGTCCATAGAGTGCAGACTATTTGAAGCCTGTTAGCTGTATGTGTTAGTGGAATGGGGTCTCTGTGTTGAGTCTGTTGATTGACCATGTGTGTTCATGGAATGAATTCTGTGCCCTAAACCTGTTGGCCCTTTGTGTCAGTGGAATAGGGTTTCTGTGTGAGTCTGTTAACCATGTGTGTTCATGGAATGGAGTCCTTGCTTTAAGCCTGTTGACCACATGTGTTCATGAAATGAAGTCTCTACTCCAAGCCTGTTGACTACCTGTCTGTAAAATGGAATCTCTCTGTTGAGCCCATTGTCCATGTGTGTTCATGGAATTGGGGTTGCTGTTTGGGAACTATCCTGTTACTGAAGGTCTTGCGTCTGAGAAATCAGGGAACAGTGAAGAGTCAAGGAGCCAACCTTTTCTTAGCCACTCAAAAGACCAGGGACTTTGAATGATTTGGGTTGAAGAGGAAGAGCAGACAGTCACAGGCAAGGTAAGCTGAATGTGGCAACAGAATAAGGAAGGAGAATTGAGAGTGACACGGAGCTCCCAATGCTACAAACAAATGCACCATATGAGGAAGAATGGGGTGAGGAGGAGACTCAAGGACTGGGATGTCCTGCAGAAAGTTTAGGCTATAAAGCCCATTTTCAGCTATCTGAATATCTGCGTTAACAGTTTTGACTACTAGCCTATTCAACTATTATTGCTGCCAAAACTTAGATTCCCCCCCCACCCCCGTATTTTTTAAATCAGTAATTTGCTAAACTAGGTTTGTTGAAATCTCATTTAATAGTATGCTTTGACCATACAAGTGAGTTCTTTTTACTGAATTGGTGGAGTTGTTCAGCCATTCATTCAGTGTGTTAAGACATGTTTATTGTCATCAGCAGATCTTTGTGTGTATTACTTGGTGTAACTCCTGATCCCAGGCCACTACTCATCTGAATCTATAAATTCAACTTGTCTAGACATCTTTTGGAGTTGAAAACACTAGAATACACAGCTTTTTGCTCTTGAATTCTTAACTTACTGTAGTATTTTAATAGTGATCCTCCTTTTCTGTTGCTTCACAGTGTTAAGTTGTGGTAAATAGTATTCTTTATTTATTCATTCACCCGCAGGATTCTTTCAATTTGGAGCAGTTGTGAGCAATGTTGTCTTGAACTTGCACATTTAAGTGGTAGTTGTAGTGATGTGCTTCATTCCTCAGAAGCAAATTGCCAGGGCTTTCGGTAAATTCTTGTCTGACTTTTAAGAATGCCATAGTGTTTCAAGGTGTCTGAGCATTCCAGTGTTCCCAACAGTCATCTGGGGTTTGTGTTAGGGTACATCTTGGAGGGAGCTGCTTCATGACTAAGAGCTGCATTTCCCTAATAATGTATTCTTTCTCTTTGCTTGATCACCATTTATATATCTTCTGTTTCCTGGTAAACCATTTCCTCTGACCTCCTGCTTCTGTTTTATAAATGAGGTTATCATCTCCTTGCTGAACTAGATCCTTTTCACATCTGGATACAAACCCTCTAACTGGTACTTAGGATTTGCCTATATTTTTTCAGTCTGTGACTTGTTTATTAATTTTCTTAATGATGTCACTTGACATGTAAGCATTTCTAACTTTGATGAACCAGGTATAATAATTTTACTTGTTTTCCGTGTGTGTGAGAGAGAGACAGAGACAGAGAGAGAGAGAGAGAGAGAGAGAGAGAGAGAGAGAGAGAGAGAGAGAGTTAGATGAACATGTGTTGGGGGTGTGGAAACACATGTGTGGAGACCAGAAGTCAACTTTAGGTTTTCTTACTCAGGAGTCTCCACCCTACTTTTTCAGACAGATCTCTGTGATAAATAGATTCTTAATGCTGTGAGAAAACACCATGACCAAGGCAACCTGTAGAAGGAAAGGTTTGTTTAGGCTTATTGTTTCAGAGAGATAAGAGTCTATAACAGCAGAGTGGGGGAACCAAGCTGAATCAGGAAAGTGAGGGCTCACATTTTGAAAGGCAAACATGAAACAGACAGAGAAAACTGGAAATGGCATATGGTTTCCAAACTTCAGCGCCTTCCCCCATTGACCTACTTCCTCCAGCAAGACCACACCCTCTAAACCTCCTCACTGTTGTCTGGGGAGCCAGCCTCAGGCAGCACAAGGCTTTGAAAGGAATCCAGTGGAGTTGGTGTAAGCTAGACTTTTCTATCAGAGGGGGTTATGGGAAAAAAGCATTCACACACTCTCTTGATGGCTTCCTTCTTTCTCTCATATTCTCTCTGGGTTCTTTCTTCTTTCTCTGCTGTATGCTTTTTTTCTACAGCTTATATTCCCAGCAAAGTTTTTCAGGCAATATAGGAATTACAATGTGGTTACATTCTGTTTTTCAAGTTAATGATTACAACAAGTTACAAAACAAACCTTAAAAAAACAGCACGTTTTCCATATCCCTTACACGATTAGACATTTTATGCACTACAGGTGAAAAACAAATTGGCCCAAGAACCCACATACATTTATACCCAAGCAACTTGTTATAGATTAACTGTGTGGGCAAGCAAGGTGTTCTTGTCAGGTCTTTTACTGGCAGGCTGCATTTTTCAGTTACAAAGAAAGGGCCAATTACTTTATTATTTAGCTTGAAAGGTAATCGTATAAGGAATCACAAACCTAAACTTTTATATGTGAAAAAGAATCAGTGAGCTCTACTTTAAATCTTTAGAGTACATACCCACTCATCAGTTTTATTTTATATCAGGAGATTGGGAACAAAAATGGGTATAAGGACTTAATTATCACCTTTGGTCATGAACCAGACCTAGCAAGAGGAGCTACCAACTGTCAGGCCATTTTTTTATTTTATACCCTGGCCTAATAAGTCAGACAGCTCAGCAGTGTGTGCTTGTGAACTTTAGTTTGTTCTTTGGAGTTATTTAATCCTGAAAGTATTAGCAAGGCATTTGGTCTAACCTGAGGTTATTTTGAAACCTTGTTTTAGCTAGTGGAACATAAAGAGAATTAAAGCCAGCCTGGCTCCTGGACTCAGGTGCTTTCCTTTTAATCATTAACCTGAGCAGCTCCTAAGGTGGAGCTCATAGGCCTTAACTGTGAAACATCCTTGTATTTCTTTTTATTCATCAAAACTCTGTATAGGCTGTCATTATTGTTATCAAATTAGACAATACAGCTTAGGGAGAGGTTATCTTCTTGACATTCCACAGGTAAAAATTCGCAGTAGAACAGGATGTTTCCAAGAGATAAACACACTATATTACAGGCAGTGGAGATCTCCCCACATCCATGCTAGATACTAGAGGAAGAGAGCTGCAGCAAACATGTAAAGGCACAGCAGAAGCAAAAGACATTCTCGGGACTACAGTCTTGTGGCCTTGCCTAAATGAGTTTGGCCCATCAGAGCATTTCCTTCTTGTGAGCTGACACTGGGAACTTCAGTTGACACTCACTGTCCTTCTGACATGGCCATTGCACCTACTGAGACAGTGCCACCAACTGGGACCAAATATTCAAACACCTGAACCTTTAGAGGACATGCTTATTCAAACCACCAGAGTTTGTCTCTGGCCTGGAGCTCTCTAAGGAGACTAGACTGGCTGACCAGTGAACCCTGGGGATCTGCCTATCTCTCCTCCCCTAGCACCAGGATTCCAAGTGCACAGCATCATTCTTGGCATTTTTATTTGAGTTGTAGGGATTGAAGCCAGGCCCTCCTTCTTACCAAAATGTGAGCTCATTCACTTTCCTATTCTCTACAACTAGATATAGTAGGAGCTGAAATATTTGGTATTACATTTAATTAAATTCTGTGATCTTTAAATGTCTCCCTCCATCTCTGTTTTCTTTCCTCTTCCCTGTCAGTGTTTAACATGCACTAGTATTTGGAACAACAGCAACAGTGAATCAATGTGGGGAACTAGCCTATTCAGGAAGATCACTAAGTGGTGTTGCTTTTCCAGATAGATGGAAAGGGACAGTGATTAGAAGGGACTTGGACAGGTGTTCCAGGGCTAATGGAATGGCATGTCATAGAAAATCTGAGGGTGTATTTACCTGGCATGCCTGGAGCCCAGGGTTCCATCCTCAGAACCACACAAACCTGGTGTGAAGTGTACACTGTGATCCCACCACTCAGTAGGAAGAGACAGAAGAACCAGAAATTCAAGTTGGCCCCCAGCTACATGACAACGGCTTCCCCAAATAAATAAATAATCTAGAATACGTGGAGCCCCTCTGACACAGGACAGGAATCCAGTTCCATCTCTCATTGACTACCAGCCACTCCAAGAACTTATCATCCCAGACTCTTCTGTTTCCCTTCCTGTGCATTTCCACTGGGTCACCTGACACACTAGTGCAAGGTGCTCCCTGCACCTTGAGGAGCACACGTTTCTCACCCCTCCCTCTCCACCTGCCCCTTACTCCCAGGGGGAATTTCCATATGTTTAAAACATTGACGAAAGAAGAAGAAACACTGCCAATTCCCTCGTGTACACACACGAGTTTCCTCTTGTGAGATAGCCCCAGATTCAGCTGAAAGATAATCTCCTCTGTCAACCGGGTCGAGAATCAGTGAGCAGAGCAGAGCTCCTCTATATCAACCTTGTGAAGGTGGTCTTATGGAACACTCTTCTCATTTGTGGTGTTGAAACAGGATTGTGGGGGTCATGGTGACCGTGGGGTTTGATTTGCTCTCTTGGAATGAATACTGGTCCTCCTTAGGCTGATTTGCATGGTTGGATATGAACCACATCAAACTGTGACAGTTAACTCCAAGCTGCAGGCTTAACAGCTAGCTTCTTTTGTTGTTGTTGTTGTTTTAAGACAGGGTTTTTCTGTGTATTCCTGGGTGTTCTGGAACTCCATCTGCGGGCCAGGCTGCCCTTGAACTCAGAGATCTGCCTGCCTCTGCCTCCAGAGTGCTGCAATTAAAGGTGCATGTCACCACCACCCAGCCAGAGCAAGCGTCTGATGCTCACCTTCTCCATCTCACCCACTGAGTTTAAAGCATACACTTTAAGGGAGTGGTTCTGCTGGTGTTTAGAGCCACAGACACCTGGCTTGCAGCCCTGGGGCTGTCACTTACTCTCTGTGTATATCATATGATATCTCCAAGCACTGTCTTTCTATTTTATGAAAATGATCTTCCATACCACCTCACAGAGAGAAAGGAAACTAAGGACTGGTATGTACCTTAGTGAAAGGAGTACTTCCTTAGCATGCATGAGACCCTGTGTTTGATCTCCAGCATAAATAAATTCATACATGCATACATACATGTTAATAAGTCCATATGTGGCAAGGAAAAAGTAAAGAACATATTTCTGCTGGAGATAAAGTCTCATTTTGCCAAGGCTAGCCTTGAACTTACTATGTAGCCTGAAGATGACCTTGAACTTCTGATCCTCTTGTCTCCACCTCCAAATGTTGAGATTACAGGCTTGTATACCATGTTCAGTTTATGTGTTGCTGGGATGGAACCCAGGGTTTCGTGCATGGCAGGGAAGCACTGTACCAGTTGAGTCACATCTCCAGCTCACAGTTTTTAGTGAGCCGCTCCATCATTACGGGTTTGCTTGTGTTTATTATTTGTTACTATTTCTGTGCTGACATGAATCTAATTGCTTACATTATATGATGTCCCTGTAACATCTACACTTCATATAGTGCCCCTTTCTTAGATGGTTTTTACATTTATCTTTCTTGTTAAAGGGAACATGCTGGGAATAGCTGACATTGCCTCCCATTCCATTTGCTATCTCCATTAAAGAGGTTTGCATAGATGTGAAGCTGGTTTGTGTCCTATTAGTCATTTAACAGTCATGCCCAACAGCAAATAAGCATAAATTCAACAGCACTTGACTCAAAATCCAGACTCAGGTTGGTTTCCCTAATGGCTAAAGTTTGGTTTGATTCAGGATCCAACCAAATTTACACATTGCGTTTGGCTGATTTGCCATTCTAGCCCCCCCACACACACACACACATGTACCACTGCTACCACCACCACCACCAAATCTGGAATATTCTTCCTCCACTTGTATTAGTTACTTGTCCTGCTTCTGCTTCGGGATGTCTAACAAAAACAACTTAAAGAAGTTAGGATGAGTTTGGGCTCCTGTCTGTAACAGGAGCACTAGGCGGCTGACACTTACATCTGGAGTCCCCGAGGCAGAGACAGATGGATGCTGGCACTCAGCTCACTGTCTCCTTTTTTTTTTTTAAGTCTGAGACCCCAATCCCTGGGATAGTGCCACCCACACTTAGGGTAGGTCTTCCACCTCTTTTAACCCAATCTAGAAACTTCCTGACAGATGTGCCCAGAGGTTTGTGTCTATGGTGAGTCTAAATCCTATTGAGGTGACAGTCTAGATTGACCATCCCACCACCATCTCGTCTTGTGGTTTGATGGTGCCGTATTGGTACAGCCCAGGCCTTCTCTCTGAGAACCCCTCAATTCAAGGCTCCTTGGCTGTTGCTTCCCAGACAGAAGCATTGTACAAGAATGAGTAAATGTGACCTACCTGCTCAACACTCTTCCTGCCACCCCTGCGCTCTGTACCCCTCCAGTTTCCATCACTCACTTCTCCCATGCAGCATACAATGTGCGTCCTGTGCAAGCTTTGGTTCCATGAATCACTACAGATCACAGCGAACTCTAGGCATGAGAGACCCAGGCCCACTGTTTGGAGAGAGGTGAGAAGAGAGAGCATGTGATGGAGACTGTCCCAGGAAGGATGCATAAAAGATGGCCTGACTCTTCTTCATTTCTTGGGTTTATGGTTCCAGGATTTAGATACAGGAGCAATGTAACAGTAGAGACTAGGACCAGGCTGCCATGGCTGAAAAGCTTCCTGGAAAGGCAGAAGTAAGACTAGGTGTTGGACCAGCCCTTGGCAGTCTCTGGACTCAGCAGATGGTCGGCAATCCTGAGTAGTCTTCAGTCATTTGAGAGCCACACTGGTCTCTATCTACCAGCTACTGGATCCCTGCCTCCATCCCCTCAGGCCTTACCAGCCCTATAAGGATGGCCAGTAGATGACTGCTGGGACCATTCTTTCATTTATTGTTGCAGGAACAGCAGGGGTCATGCATACAGGATCCCTGAATCTTGAAGGTGTCTTCCATTTGGGTCTAATGCTGCCAGTCTTTATTCAGAGGGCTGTGTGATACACAGAAAGGAGTCTTGAGCCATTCTGGGGAAGCCTCAGTGTCCCTTATCACAACTACAACTGGTGCACCCAGCATACATGAGTACAGACATGAGAATAAAGACACTGACTGGAGTATGGGCTCCTTGGGATCATAGCATTTGCTCTTCTAGCTTATGCTTACAGACACTATATTGTCCTAATAGTTTCACAGAAGTAACTCAGCTGCTTCCATCTCTTTCCACTGCACACAGTCTGCTTTCAGCCTATTGATGAGTAAGGACTGACTGAAAAGGCAAGTAGCTACTGCTGGCTGAGCTCCTCTTTGTGCTTTGTCTGTAGCATAGTAGTTGATTAATTCGGGATCTTGAGGCACTGTTAGAAAAGGGTGCTCCAGGGGTCAGTAACCATCACACTTCTCAGGCACCTCCGGGCTTCTCTCTGCACTCATGGCAAGAAGAGCAGCTATCACTGGTTCCCATCAAAAAGAAACGGAAGTATGTAAGGCAGTATTCACTTGCTCTTGTTGCCTTGCAATGTAGACACCTATAAGAATATTATACTGGCAATCATAAATACACACAAGTTTTACTTGTCAGATGAAAAACAAAGCAGTTCTGGTTCTCTTGGAAAGTGGTTTCAGGGACTGTCCACTCTACTTTTCGGTGCATGCTTCCTGGACCCACTGGAATCCTTTACTCCAAGATTTCCTAGGCTGTGAAACATCAGTGACAGATGCATGGCACACATGTTCACTGCCAAGATCTCCTTGGCCCAAGCACTTGTACTCCAGAGACCTGTCATACTTCACTTACATGACCCAAGTTCAGAGAAAGGTTACCGACCCATCTCTGAATGACCAGAAATCAGGGAGACTGGAGCTGCGCTGCTCTGGGTAGCCCTTCAGTCAGATCCCTTGGGCAGGTCCAGTGCACCTCCTGGAGGTGGCCTATTCCATTCCTGCCATCCTGCCCTTTGGTGGCTTCTTCCGAGGTGTCCTCACTTAAAGTGGCAGGCTAGGAGGCAGGATTAGAAGGCCTGGGTGGGCATTCTTACTCAGCCATCATTTTACTCAGTCAGAGAGCCACCATCTTATAAAAGTCATAGAACTCAGGTGCCCACACACAAGGCCCAAGTCCTAGATTCATTGCTGACCTGAGGAGTCCTCCTTGTGGAAGAAGGGATCAACTTCTTCAGTTCCATGGTCACCCCTCTCTTCTGGTGTGAAGCTTTGTGGACTAAAAGAAAAACTCTGCTCCTAGCTAAGTCTGTTGCCAGCCCCTCTGAAACAGTTCAGGTTTGCACAAAGCCCTCCCAGTAGGATGCATCCTGGGTACAGGATGCCACCTGTGCCTACGTGGAGAGCTGTGCTCATTATTTTGAATATTGCAAGGAGATTTTGTAGGTGGAATTGATCCTCTGGGCTACTTCCAGAGATGAAAGCAAACAATTTTTACAACGTATTGTTTCAAAAGCTTCCACAAGCCTCATATTTTTAAAAGTAAAAAATATTTTTAAAAAATACAAAAGCAGGCTGCCACTCCCATAGTGGGTCCCCTGTGGCAGAATGTTTTAATCAGCTGGCCTTGTGCTATAAAGATCGCCTTTGATTTACAAGTTGTAGAAGTACAGCTGCCGTGAGTAATTACTTGGATGCCAGAGAGGACAAACGGAAGGTGAAGTGTGTTAATAATTTACTCTCAATAACCTTAAAAGGTTTACTGTTCACTTTTAACCTTGTATCCCCAAAAGCAGGCTACCACACTGAGCCTTGAAAATGTTTCTTTTAATTTGCAAATCATTTATCTGACTGTGCTTCCAGCCAGGAGGCTCCCAGCCGCCACTCTGTTCCCTTGTGGCCATGGGAGGTCGCCTTGACTCTGGTTAGGAAGATCTTAGGGTGGAAATGGGACTGTTTGGCTTTTGAATTGTATAACTCATTGTCATGCCAAATGCTTAATTTAACATTATAACTACTGTTTCGTGAACCAAGAGGCTCATATAGGCAGGAAGCAATTCAATGTGATCTTTGATGGGGACAAAATGATTGACTTAGAGGTGATATTTAAGGCTAATGTCAAAGCTAGGGGATGGCTGGAGACAGGCTCAATGAGAAATTTCAGAATGCTGTCTGTGGAGTGCTAACCTCTCCAGAGACCTGCTATGAACAGTGGCTGTGTTCACCTAGTTCCCATTACCAGCCCAATTAAGAGTATCCCTGTGGAGCTTTGTACCTGCAAAGGGGCCTTTGTTTTGTAATGAGGGGTGGGGCAGCTTACTTCATCAGTGAAGGAGAAAGCAGCAATGATGGATTTCTATTGGGTTTTCTTAGTCATCAATTAAGAACTTGTGCCATAGCAACGCAACCATTGCTCCTATAATTCCCCTTTCATTTCTGTTAATGGAGTTTGTTCCTATTTTGTTCCTCTAGAGCAAGGGTTCTCAACCTTCCTAACGCTGCGACCCTTTAATACAGTTCCTCCACACTATGGGGACCCCCAACTATAAAATTATTTCATTGCTATTTCATAACTGTCAGTTTGCTACTATTATGAGTCATGATTTTAGTATCTGATATTCAACCCTCAAAGGGGTTGTGACCCATGGGTGGAGAATCACTGCTGTAGAAGTAACCAGTAGAACTTCCCTACTGTGCCCTCTACACAGCTAAGCTACCAGCCCCTCCTGTCACCTTCTATGATTAATCCTGAAGAACAGGAGAAGCTGTGCATTTTTTTTTGTACCAATTTGAAAAGGCACCTGTTTCCACAAACATTATATCCCCTTAATGTGGCATCTTCTTAAAATACACAGTTATTGTTTGCCACAAGATTGTCACCATGATTTCAGGTCGACACTGTGATCCAGATGGTGAACAACGTGGACAGCTGTAGGGAAGAAATCCTTAAGGAACTGCATAGAAGGTTTTGGAATCAGAATAAAATGCCTACTGTGATGCTCTCTACCCAGTCCAGCAGCCTGAGAAAACGGTGAGCCTTTACTTACCTGGTGCCAAGTAAATCAGGTCCAAGTATCTTACAGAGTGACCCATACTTCTCTTCTCCCTCTGAAAACAGGGCCATCATTGTGGTTTCTGTGCTCACCTCATGGATGGAGAGTTTTGATGCAAACAGCTGGCCCAGCTGTCGCTTCTTCAATCCCCACCACACCCTCTCATGGCTGTCCTCTGTCCTTGAAGTTCTCAGCATGGTCTGAAACCATTTGATTGTCTCCTGCTGGCTCTCCACCTCCCTGTTGGCAGGTGTGGGTCCCATAGGATGGGGGTTGTCTTGATCACTACAGTGATCAGGTGCCTGAAACTAAGTCTGACCTCAGATAGGAATTCAGTGATGTCTCACATCCCCCAAACAACATGTCTGCCCCTGTGGGCCACACTAATGTGAGACTAATTTCAAACCCACCTCAGCTCTTCAAGGTTTGAGATCTACAGGACTCCCAAGTATAAATTTTCCTTCTGTGCCACTTTGTCTATGCCACCTCCATGCCCCTCTTCACAAGCCTCAACACTTGCTTCTGGCATGGCCTCACTGCCCCACTCCCCCACAGTCTTTGCACACAGTGAGGTCGCATCGTCAGGGATACATACCTCTGCTGAAATCGTGGCAGGCAGCAGTGGTAAGGAACCATCCTTTTCAGAGGCTTAGGGAGTATGGAGACTTGAAGGAAGGGGTGTTCTCACAAGTGTGGGAAGTGAAGACATAGACCCCTCCTTTGCTGATAATGGAAGCACAGCTTGTCCTGGTGCTGCTAACAGTAGTAGAGACAGCATGCACCCAGGAGATAGAGACAAGTGGCATCCTCCATATGATGACAAGGAGTTCAGGACAGAGAGACACGAGCAGAAACAGGCTTGCTCTTCTAACTAGGAAAGGCATTTCTTCAACACAGAGTGGAAAAAAAGAGAGAAATCCTTGTTTTAAATGAAGAGCCCTTCTTTCTCAGAGAGATGCCATGGAATGGGAAAGAAAGGAAAGAGTTTTAGGATGCAGTTAATTATGAACCTCAGAACACAGGGACCTAAGCAGTTTCCCCGATAGTGTTCAAGGTCAGGAAGGAGGACTAAAGTTCAAAATGCATTATATAAAATTCTCAAAGATTTGTAAAAATATTGCTAAAAAGAATAGATTTTATATAATATATGCATATACACATATACACATACATATATAGGGAGGGGTCACCAGTCCAGTTCTCCACATGAGGAAAGTCAAAAGTTCTGTTTATGTCGCTACCATTTAAAAGACATTTGAGGCCTCTATTCTACTGAGTAAGCATCCAAGAGCCCAGAGGACAGGCATGTGGCTTAATCTTCTAAAGACTAAACCTTCCAAACCATTTCCTGCCAGGAGAACCTAACAGCAGACTGTAGACTCTGGGCCCCCGAGATGAGATAGGCTGAATTAGATTAAGCAGCTTACTGTTGACATGTCTATTGATCTGGGCTCCATGCAGTTTCCTGTCTCTACCAGCAGTGGGATGGCCACAGACAATAATGCAGCAATCTAGTTTATGTGAACCAGGGGACTCCAAGCATCAGTCACTCCAGGAAGACAGTGGTACTGGGAGATAAGGTTTAGCTGCTTTCAGTTTCAGAGCACTCACAATCCCAGCTGTGTGCTTATGTCTGGAAAGTTCCTTGTAAATTTCATGTGTCCTACCTATAAAGTTTCCAGTGATCTCATCCAGTGTTGTTCTGCAGGTAGGCCTACAGATAATGTTAGCAATGTTTGCTGTTAGAGTGGTGAAGCTCGATTACTCAATATCCTGTGTGTTTCCTTACTTACATACAAATATGGAATTGGATGGAGAAACTCAGGAATGAGGAACCTGCCCAGATGTCAGCTGTGTTCAAAGGAATGAAGAGTTGATGAGAGAAACAGGGCTCTAGCCACTTGAGTATGTTGGGTTTGTTTCTTCTATTTCTTCTCTGAACCCACCAGATAAATTAGCTCATGCCTTTGTGTTTCTAACATCATTCACTGGTGTTGGTCATATGATTATAAAGTGCTACTGTAAAAAGCATACTGAGTAAAGAAATACAAATAGAAATTACAGTTATTCTGAGGTTTTGGATGCAAGTATTTTAGAGCTTATTTAATGATGAAGGAAGGTGACGACTTATTTTGTGTGTATTTTACTGCACTAATAATTTAATACAGATTTCACATCTTAAAAGGTTTTTATTAACATATATTAACAATATGTAGTAATGGATTTCATTAAGACTTCTTATACGGACATATAATATGCTTTTTATTTATTTCTAAGATTTATTTTATTTTATGCTTATGAGTGTTTTGTCTGCATGTGAGTCTGTGTACCATGTGTCTGTGTGGTGGTTGTGGATGTCAGAAGAAAGCTCCAGATCCCCTGCACTGGAGTTACAGACAGTTAGGAGGAATCATGAGGTATGGGGAGTAGACTGGGTCCTCTGGAAGAGCAGCCATTACTCTCCACTGCTGAGCCATCTCTCCAGCCCCATGTATTTTAATCAGATTCACTCCAAAAACCCTCTGACCCCTTCCACTTTCCAGCTATTTCCCCCTTCTACCTCCAAGTGTGTTTCAGTGTGGTTTGATTTATGGTTGAATTTCATTAGAGGTGCTAGTAGGAGTGCAGGTGGAAGGTTATTTTTAGAAACATAGAAGTTAAATGTGAGTTTTTGGTTTTGTCTTGTTTTGAGACAAGTTCTCACTTTGTAGCTCTGGCTGGCCCTAAATTCTATGCAGAACATACTTCTAGGGTAGCCTAGAAGTCACAGAGATCCAGTGCCTCTGCCTCCTAGATGCTGGTATTTAAAGGTGTGCACAGCCATGCCCAACTAGATGTTTCATTACCTACTCACACACTTCATTACTAGTCTCCCTTGACAATAGCAATGCCTCATTTTCATAAGTTTGGTTAGCTTTCCAGAAATGCAGCTTCCTTGGAACTGTTTTTCCTTTTACCTTCAGTCATTTTGCAAAGAACAGAGGTTGAGTGGGCTTGTGGCTCCTGAAGGGGTGACCAAGGGGCATGTTTATAATTTGCAGTGTTCAGTTTGACAGTTGTATTTTGAACACTGGGTCTTACTGGGGTAGCCTAGGCTGATCTGGAACTGGTAGCAATGCTCCTACCTGGGTTTCTTGAGTGCTGGGGTTGTGAACAGGCATTGTCATGCTCGGCTGGCTGAAGTCATGATGGGTCAGTTGAGCCTTTTACAAGTGGTTACACGTGAACTCCTGCTAATTAGGCAGCCTCAGATTGCAATGAAGTGTCCCTGAGCAAACTCCAGGATTCCTTGGGAAACCTACATGCTACAGACCAGATTGAAGACTTTCTGACTGACATTTAAGTTTGCCTGTGAATGGTATTTTATGTTTTCAATACACATTTGTCTCAGGAGCACTTCCCTTACTGCAGTGGAAACCCAGGAAACCCTGAAGCACAACTCTGCAGGATAGCAGGCCTGCAAGCTTGAGTCTGGGGACATTGGTAACTTAGCTGTGTTTTCCAAGTGGACCTCCTGAGGGTGGAGCCCTCCCCCAGGAGACCAGATCATTCACAGCGTTCTTTTCTTTTTTATACCTTTAGAATGGGGTGTGAAATGAGCACAGTTAAAGCCTGTTTAGCATTTATTGACATAGTTTTAGGTTTTATCTTTTAATGAGAATTTTAATTGGTTTATTGCAGGATTTATGCAAGTGCCTAGAATGCCAATATATGAGGGGACCTGGGAAACAGAATGAGCCATTACATTCAGACCTAAGGCAGACACCTCTACAATCAGTCAGGCATCGAGTTCCCGCTGGTCCAATACTTATCCAAGGGCGAAGGCTGCTCATTTTAGATGATCTCCTTTGAATTTAAGCCAGGGTCTCCTATGGCTCAGGCTCCTCTCTGGGTCTCTATTAGGATGTCCTTGAACTTTTGACCCTCCTGCCCTACCTCCTGAGTGCTAGAATTCTAGGTCTGCTCTGGGATGAGACCCTGGGCTTTGCACACGTAGACAAGCACTGTACCCACCAAATCATACTTCTAGCCCCTAGCTAATCAGTAGTCACAGGTTTCTTCTCAGACTTGAGTAAGGAGATGTCAGATTCATCAATGGCTTTTCTTGGTGACCCTGCCTCCCTGTCCTTTCACCACATTACCACCTGCATGGTGATATCCAGGCATCTTATAATAGCAGCACTGGCTTTAGCATCCCTTTCACGGTGCTGTCTCTGAGCTTTCTCCATCTCTCTAGGACCTCTACACCACCAGGGGCTGAGGACTTGGCAAACACAGTGGTAACACACTGGGAATGACAACCCTAAACAAAGCTCTTTTCTGGTTTTCTCTGCTATCCATGAAGTCCAGCAGCTTCCAGTCTTTTGAGTGACAGAAACAGAACTGGGGGAGAGCAGAGACCGTGGGGCTACTGGGGTGGGGGGAAGGACAAAGGGATGCTGGTGTGGGCTAGAATGGATACGTTGATGGTCAGGCTGGAAAAGTGAGACACAGTCCTGCCTAATGAGGCATTGGCAGTCTGAGGGCCTACAATTTCAGATTGGATTTTATTTTTCTTTTTAAAAGTATAAACAAGGGGCTGGTGAGGTTCGTCAGTAGGATTAAAGCACTTGTCATTGAACCTTAGAACCCGAGTTTCATCTCTGGAACTCATATAGTAGAAGGAAAGAATCTACTCCAAGTTGACCTCTGACCTCCCTGTGTACATTGTAGCACACATAGATGAAAAATAATGAAATGTAAAAAAGAAATTGAGAGATGATAGATATAAATAGGTAGATAATAAATGAATGGATGGATAAATAGATGATAGACGGATGGATGGATGGATGAATAGATAGGAGCTGGGAAGATGACTCCATAAGTGCTTACTTGACCTGACCTGAGTTCAGTCCTCAGAATCCACATAAAAAGACCAAGCATATTGGTATCTGTCTGTAACCCCACCAGGAGAGACAGGAATTAGTTCCAGGACTCCCCAGCCTGCCAGTGAGATCCAGGCCAGTGAGATACCATACCTCAAAAAGCAAGGTGGTTGGTACATGAAGACTAGTAACCAAAGGTGAACACATACACACACACACACACACACACACACACACACACACACACACACACACACCAGAGAGATGTAAGAAGTTGTAGGACATAAGAAAATAAAGCCCTAGGAGTGAGAATAATCGCAATTATGTTTGATTTTGCCAAAGCAACTTTTCCATATCTCCAAAGATTGTTAGGACAATAGTGATTTCAGTGCTTTTCAGTTAGTAGACCTGGTGATGGGAGTGGCAGGCAAAGAAAACCTCATGGAGATAAAATGTAGAGTGGAGAGATATGGAACTAAGAAGAGAGCAGGATGATATCACATTTAACTTCTCTTATATTGAGCCCAGAGCCTCCCACATGCTGATACTATGTCCCCAGCCCAGATCCTTTATGGAAGTTTTACAGAATACACTTAAGAAGCAAGTGACATCCCAGCACACTGAGATGACAGAGGGGAGACACTAATAGACAGTGAGCCTCTTAGGATGTAGGGGTACCTCTGCTCCTCTTTCTAAAGAGAAGGAAGTATCCCTTCCCGCCCTCCAGATGCACTCTGCCTTTTACTGTGCTGTTTCTCCCTCCCAAACACTTGTGTTTTTCCTAGTGCTCAGCTGTGGCTCCGTCTCAACTATGACCTCCACTGTGACCTTAACACAGAAGCACACAGGTGAACAGGTGCATTGGTAGAGAGGAAAAGTCCCACCCCAGCCTTAGGTGAGATGGTTCCAATCAGGGCCCAGGCCCTCTGCAGCCACTTCCTGTGGCCTCTTGTTTGGGGTGACTGTGCTCACCCCCAAAGAGGTGAATCTTTAGAGTCAGGAGAAGAGGGTAAGTGTGTATCCATGCTTATGATATGCCAGCCACAGTCCAGAGGATGGTGTGTGCTGCAGGGGGTGTGTCTTCAGAGAGGATTTTTTTGGAGGGGGGGCGATGTCTGTAGAGGGTGACTATCTACAGAAGATGGAGTCTGTGAAGGGATGTGTCTGTGGACAGTCAGTTAAGTGTGTGTGTGTGTGTGTTGTGTGTGGGGGTGGTATATTTGTGGAGGATGTTTACCTGTGTAGGGAGAATGTCTGAGGATGAGATGTGCCTTTGGGGAAGGGGGTGTCTATAGAGGGTGAATGTCTGCTGAGGAAGATGTTTGTAAAAAGTCTGTCTATAGAGGGGGTGTGTCTGTGGAGGGTGGTGTGTCTGTGAAGAAATGTGTCTCTTAAGAGTGGTATCAGCAGAGGGGATGTGCCTGTGAAGAATGTGTGTCTGTGGAGGGCTGTGTCTATTGGGGAGTGTGTCTGTGGAGGGTGTGTGGTTGGCAAGGGTCATCTGTGGAGGGGACTCGTCTGTTTCTGCCCAGGTTACATCTGGCAGTGATAACATAGAGAGTTTTCAGGTAAGCAGAGGGTGACTCCCTACTGTGTCACCCTCAGAACATCTTCACAGGCGTGAGCTATCTTAGCATCTGTGATGTCACCCAGGAGAGAGTTGGTGGGTGCTCCTCCCCTCCTTGAGAGCAGAAAAGTTATGAAAAGGGAATACTCTGGGTCTATAAGGTCCACTATCCCTGCCCAGTGTATCCTGAGATGTTTACATGCAAACTTGTGGAGCCATCTGCTCACGATAGCCTTTATGATTTCTATTAATGTGTTACCAAGGAAGCACACCAGGACCTTGCTGACTGGAGGAATGATATTCAGGCCAGATATTCCCCATACTCCCCCAGTCCCCCTGCACTCCACATCCACAACCCACAGACGTGATTCCCTTGTATGTTTATGATGGTGGCAAAGGAGCTGCAGGAGATGCCTTGCATGTATCTTGTATGTATATGTTGAGACCCCTAGTCCAGGCCTTGCACTGAATATACTTCAGAAGCATCATAGTATGCCACTTTTCACATTTGATATGAATTCTGGAAGATCTCCCTACCCTTGAGATATATTTATGGCTAACTTTGCAAGGAAAAAAAAAGTGTTGGAAAGTCAAAGAATCTAATCTCTACAGGGATTTTTTTTCTTTCTTTTTTTTTTTTTTTTTTTTAGTAACTGAAGATGGGGTTTCCATGTGAATGATATTCAGAAACCTATTTTGGGTTTCTACCCATAAATATCTTATTCTGGCACAGTTTTAAAACCACCACAACTTTGTGATAAAAATAATGGTGTTAATTATAACTAATAATAGCTAACATTTATTAAATGCTTTCTCTTGCAAGCATTTGCATGCATTTTCTCATTTAGTTTTCACAGTATGCCTGGAAGTGGGTCCCTTCTTCTGGTAGCAATGTTAGCCTCAGAATACACAAAAAAGTGAACCAGCCAAGACCCCATAACTGGTATGTAATGGAAGTAGAAACTACTTTCCCGGTTTGTAAGTGGTGCTGAGTTTCTACACTTCCAGAATCACATTTATAGTTACCATTATATCAGCTACCTAACAAAACAGCAGAATAGGTGACTTGAAGCTTCTCCAAGTGCTCCCTGGGCTCCATTATAGCCCAGTGCTACCCCTGGTGTTGTCTCCATGCCAACCCCACCCTTTCCTCCTAGAAGATTTAAATAGCATAATATTAAAAGATGCTAAATAATATGGAATCCTTTGGGCGCCTCATAATCAGATGATCCTCCCACTGCACATTCCGTTAGGCTTGTGATGAGAAAGCATTTCCTGTGAAATGAGGTTTATTCCTCATCAGAACAACTAGTATTCTCCTAAGTGCCTCCTCTCTAAACCCAAGAAATAAGAGATTCTTGAGTTATTAGAGTGGAAAATCTGAAGTCATTTTCCCCAGTTTGACTAATGTAAAAACAGCAAGATTAAATTGTACACTGTTTCACTTTTTTTTTCTTGGTTAAATATCCTATATAAAAATTCAGTTTGCATTCAAAAATCATTCTAATATATTACTTCCCCCTTTAGCCACAGTGTGTGTGTGTGTGTGTGTGTGTGTGTGTGTGTGTGTGTGTAAAACACACAAGTATATTTCTAAAAGTTTAAGGAGTTTGAGATATTGAAATTATCGAGGAAGTTCTAATGTGTGTGTAAAGAATTTAGACTCCGGTATTCAGTGACGTAGTGGAGGACTGCCTTTATTATCATTACCCATGTGTGAGATGGTGCTCATCTGTGCATGTGTGTACACAGCATGTGGAGGCCAGAGGACAACCTCAGGTGTCATTCCTCAAGCATCAGCTACCATTTTTGCTATGTGGTCTCTCTTGGGTCTAAAGCTCCCCAAGTAGGCTAAGCTAAGTAGGCCAGGGAGCTTAAGGGATCCCACATTCCCACAGCCTTACCACAGGCTTTGCAAGCGTACAACACCACTCCTAGCTTTTGCAATGTGGGTTCTGGGGTTTGAACTCTGGTCCTCCTGCTTGCAAGTTATGTACTTTATAGAGTGAGCCAACCCCCAATCTTATTAGCTTTGTTAGGCTATCTCTTCCAAAATATTGATAACAGCCTCCCTTTGACATAAAACGTCCTGGTAAAGGACAAAAGACACTTTTCATAAAATGAAAATTGCATATAATCCCAGAGGCTGAGGCAGGAGGATTGCCCTGAGTCTGAGGCCAGATTGGGCTGCATAGTTTCAAACAATGAAAGAAAAGGAAGAAAAGAAGGAAAGAAGGAAGTCATTTTTAACTTTTTTAAAAGCTTCAATGTCTATTCTCCAGAGAATTATCATGACCCTGAAAGCTATAGTCATACTGGTTATTTGTTTTTAAATTAGGGACTGAGAGATTTAAAATAAAACTCTGGCTTCTGGAGGAGTAAGAGAAAGTTTTGTTTTGCTTTTTTAATGCTATGACCTCTGGTAGACTGAGCATGGACCAGTGGATGGACCTATACCTTGGAATGTATGGTTAGACAAATTTGACTTGAGGTGGGGTGCTGAAGAGCTGGATAGTGGATTTTGAAGGCGTTAGGAGGTGGGAATGGATAAGTGACTATGATTAAAATACATGGTTTGAAATTCTCAAAAGCTTTATCAAAAAATGCTAGTGCTGATATGAATAAAAATGGCCCTCATAGGCTCATAAATTTGAATGTTTGGTTTCCAGTTGGTGAAACTGGGAAGGATTTGGGATGTGGCCTAGTTGGAGACAGTGTGTCATTGGGGTCTGGCTTTGAGATTTCAAAAAGCCCAGGGCATTCCTAGTTATCTATCTATCTATCTATCTATCTATCTATCTATCTATCTCTATCTATCTATCTCTGCCTCATACTTGCAGATCATATATAAGCTCTCAGCTACTGCCTCAGCACCACCAAGGCTTACCTATCTGCCACACAGCTCCCTGACATGACTCTCATGGCCTCACCTTCAAAAATTGTAAGCCTCTGTTAAATGCTTTCTTCTATACTTTAGTAGAAAAGTAACTAAGACAATATTTTATAACCTTTTGGTTTATAAGAATTTCCATGTTTTACTTTCTCTTGTTAATATGTGTTTGGGAGATCTTGTGACAGAAGGGGTAGCATGTGCCTGTCACACCTAACTCACTACCTGGTATAGTCTGCTTTGTACTGCATGAAACCTTATCGGTAATGTTCCTGCCTGATGTGACCTCTGGCTCTCCATCTGAAGGACAGTCGTTCTGCCTGACCCTGCAAAGGCTTTCACTGCCACCCCCTTCATCGTTTCTTATTTATTCACATTGGATTATTTTGCATGGCTCTGGTCAACCGTGGGAATTAACATCCATACTCTTTATAGAAAAGAAAGCAGAGCACACTGGAGCATACCCACAGTGCCAATAATCCCAGCATTTGGGAATTTGAGGCTGGAGGATGAAGGACTCAAAGAAATCCTTGGCTACATAGTGAGTTAGAGGTCAGCCTGGACTGTGTGAGATGCTGTCCAAAAAGAAAGAAAAGGGAAAAGAATAGAATGCAATCTGGCCTGCTTACTGAGTCTCAGGTAGACCCCTGAAGGCACATGCCTCAGCAGACAAGGTTCAATTCCAGTACCCAATTTCTGGGTGCTGGTCTGTGGATGGAATCACAGTTGAGTCCAGTATTGATTGTTAATGCTGGGGTGTTAATCCTTATCTCTGACTTTGACATCCTTGGTCCTTCTGCCTCCATATCTCAGGTGCTAGAATTGTAGGTGCATTCTGCCACACCCTGGTTATGCAGTGTTGGGCCTTAACCTCAGTGCATTGCACACGCTCTGTATATTCTCTAATAACTGGGCAATATTCCAGCTCTTAAAATATTGTTTTACAAACTTCTCTAGAGACATTTGAATACTTTACAGACTTGTTTTCAATTGGATTAAAATATTTTCTCCTGCTCCAGTGGCATTCTAGGACAGTCTAGGCCACTGCAGAGATGGTTTTCCATGGTAACCAGGTTATCAATATAAGATACTAAATATAAAGAGTTCAGATAGGTTCCACATGCAAGTGTGAAAGAGCTCAGGCTTGGCAGATTCACACCTGACAGTTCTGATGACTGCAGTATCAGATGTGTTAGCAGAGAAAAAAAATGAAGTCAAGGCTTCTTTGCATTGTGAATGTATCACCCACACAGCTGATTTCCAAGCTCCCCAGGCCACCCTCCACACAATGGCTTGTGATATAAAGGTTTGCTGTGTGGTTTTGCAGTTGTTTTGAAGGTGACCATCCCCAGCATCAAGTCACACCTCCTATTGCTGTGATGATGCATGTGTAATCAGGTTGCTTGATTAGGGTTGACTGTCTAAAAGTACCTTCCCGGGAGTCATTAGAAATGCTATTGGAGTTCTTTAGTATGATTATAAAATTAATGGGCTTGTAATTAGGTATAAGAGAAACAAATACAAAGTTTGCCAAATTAACAATTGTTGTAGTTCTGAAGTTGTGCACATCTACATGGGAGGCTGTAAGGTATAAGTATGGCATGGGGGACCCTAAGGTCTGAGCCTGGCTGATATCTGCATCAAGAAAGACTATTGAAATTGGGCAGTGGTAGCACACGCCTTTAATTCCAGCACTTGGAGGCTGAGCCAGGTAGATTTCTGAGTTTGAGGCCAGCCTGGTCTACAGAGCAAGTTCCAGGACAGTCAGTGCTACACAGAGAAACCTTGCGTAGGCAGACTCAGTCCACGTCTGGCTGATTTCTCTGCCCTTCTACTTCCCAACATCCTCTGTGCCTGGAAATCCCACCTAGCTATTGGACCTTCAGCTTTTTATTAAACCAATCACAGTCACATGTCTTCATACAGTGTAAGGGAATATTCCACAACAACCCTGTCCAAAAAACAAACAACAACAACAACAAGGACTATTTGAAAACTAACTGAGATCTTGTAACTTTCATCTAGAAGTAATTTTGATCATTGTTAAAAGTCAATCAATAAATATGTGTATGTTTAGTTTTCTACTTTCTTTAAAACATTTTATTAGATTTATTTGTTTGTGTGGGAGTGTGTGTAATGTTACAGAATGCATGTTGAGCTCAGAGAACAATTGAGTTGGAGTACAATTGAGAGAAGTCAGTTTTCCTCTTATACAATGAGGGTCCCAAGGATGGATAGAACTCAGGTGATCAGGTTTGTCATTGGGAGCAAGTGCATGTTCTGACTGAGCCATCTCACATGTCTTAGTCTTCCATTTCTAAGAATAACATTAACTTGCTCGACAGGTGTGTTCTTCAGAACCCTCTAATCACATGTTAGGATTCTGGGTTGTGGATATTCTTCTAAGTACAGCTTAGCTGCTTTGGACTTTTCATCACCAGATACATCTTCCAGGCACGTAGACTCTCCCTTAGAGTTCAGATATCCCTCCAGCTTGGCTTGCATGTACAAAAACTTTTCTCACACCATCTGTTTCCTAACTTGAGTGTAGTTTTCACTACAGCAAGCTCCTCACCAGAGCCACGCTGTGTGGGTTCCTGGCTGTTCTTTTGTCTGACTGAGTTTGCAAAAACATTTGCAGACTACAGAGAGTTGTGTTGGGAGCTTCCCATTCAGCTTGTAAGAGCTGCTGCTGTTTTGTCCACTTTGATGTTGTTCTTTAGTTTTTCTGCCTACAAACCTGTGGTTCTCAACCTATGGGTTGTGACCTTTTTGGGGGGGTCATAACCCTTTCACAGAGGTCACATATCAGATATTCTGCGTATCATATGTTTACATTGTGACTCATAGCAGTAGCAAAATATAACAATAGCAATGAAAATAATTTTGTGGTTGGGGGGTCACCAAAACATGAGGAACTGTATTAAAGGGTCACAGCATTAGGAAGGTTGAGAACCACTGCTGTAAATGGAAGCATTTTCTCTATGTGTTGGTAGAAGCAGTCAGACACAGCTCTCTCTTCTGGTATTCCTGCAAACCACCTTCAGACTGAAACCATTTGTGTTTTCTTGACACAGGCAGAGAGAAAGAAAAAGGGGGTAAAATACACTTTACTGCTAGGGGGTTGAGTGGCAGGGAGGGCAGTACTGGGCAAAGCTGGGGCTCCCTTGGCTGTGCTGAAGCACAGACCTCAGTGGATCCACACCCGGGGTCCCTCAGCTGTCAGGGATAGCAGTCTCATCTCGGACACAGCCAGCTCAGGAGGACACTGCACCCATGAGTGTTTAGTTTTCTATTTTTCTCTACCCTGTGGCCCTTTATGTTGTGCATGTACCATGGGAGGTGATATAGGTCAATGGTTTGTGCCTTAAAGGCTGCTAGGAAAGTAGCACACAAAGTGTATTTAGGCTCCTGCCTCCCATATTAAACTGGTGATGACTCACAATTCTACTGTGTAACTTCCTTGTATTGAGACTTGTGAGTATCTAACCTGTTTCCATGTTTTCAGATATGTTGGGGCACTTTAGGTCACTCACCCTGTGCAATGTGGTAAGTGCTCAGCTCGGGATCTCTTTCCTCTACATAAACCATGAGATGTGGACAAGAAGTAATGTTTCTACCTTTCCATGAGTGGCTTTCCATCACTAGCACCGTTTAATTCCTTTTTACTATTTTTAAATTACATGCATGCACATATATCACATATGTTTGTACACATGTGAGTGTACATGCCCTGCACTCAGAAAGTGTGTGTTGGATTCTCAGGAGCTGGACCTCCAGATGGTCCGTTAGCCCCTCAGTGTGGGTGCTGGGGACTGAACACGGGTACTTGATGATGGTATATGCTCTTAACTGCCAAGCCATCTCTCTAGCAACTAGCTTGATTTTAAGACATCTGTTCTCTTTACTCTGGGGCTCACTAAGTAGACTAGATTGCCTCTGGCCAGTGTACTCCAGCCCCACCTACCCCTGCCTCCCTATTTCTGGGCTTTTCAGTTATTTGGTCTTTGAGAATCAAAATGCAATTCATACACTTGAGTGGCTCCTAACACAGTATGTGTGCCAGCTCCCGCTCTCACTGTGTTTCTTGCCACACAGAACAGTTGCCTTTTTGGTGGATGGCTTTGAATGTTTAGTATGGAAAACTGTGCCACAAAAGTCAGTTTCATTTCATGTTCAGTTAAAACTCAAATTATGAGACTGGTCTCTGTATAAAGGTGTTGCCATTAGTCTGTAAAGATGACTCTTGTCACTCCAAAGTGCCCTTGGTTCCTTCCAGGGGAAGGTTTTCATTTGTTCCCAATGTATGTGTTTTTTCTCCTTGATTTTTTGCATATATACTTTGTACTTTGTGTAAATGGGTCTTGCTATTGTTGTTACTCAGTATTGTTGGTGAACTTCTCTTTTTCCTGAGACAGTGCCTCATGTAGCCCAGGCTGGAACTAGCTGTGTAGTGGAGGCTATCCTTGTATTACTGAGTTAGCCTCCTCCTTCTTAAAGCTTCCATTACAGGAGTATAACAGTGTCTGGAAGAAGGCCTGTTCTTATCACAGAAGGCTCTATGGTAGAAATGGCATGTGTGTCCATATTTCCTGAAGAGATACTGTTCCCAGCATCATGGGTGCCTAATGCTTGTGGACATCAGTTAGCCACTCTAGCTCCATATATTGCCTCCTTAACTTTCATTCCCCAAAGCCTCATACAGATATCTGTGCCCTCCTTCAACAGACACATCAGCAAAGATTCAGTGTCACCACCCAGGACCTGGGTCAGGGATTAGAATCCAGTTCTCTCGTAAATGCTACTACTACTTTCCCATTCTGCACAATCCCCCTAGGCCCAGTATGAGCATCAGGTTGTGAAGCTAATATGGCGACACTGGCTCACGCACGTCGGTGGGAGAAAAGAGGCCAGAAAGCACTTACAAAGAAGCTTCCTGTGAGCTTGTTCTGAGCCTGCCCTGCTCCTGAAATGGCAGAGGCCATGGTGGGAATAGTTTGTCCATAAATGTGTCTCAGCCAGCTGCCACCTCTGTTATTCATTGTTCACAGCGCTAAAATCTGCACCCAAGCTTTTATTTTTAAATGTAGCAGTGACCCTAGTTTAGGAAGAGCCAGTAGGCTGGTAACTCAGGAGAGAACAACCCTGCTCTCCCTGTTACTGCTCTGTATCCCCAACAAGGCCTTATTGTGTGTGTGTGTGTGTGTGTGTGTGTGTGTGTGTGTGTGTGTGTGTGTGTGTGTGTGCGCGCGCGTGCGTGTGTACATGTGGTGGCCAGAGGTAAACCTTGGATGTCATTCATTAGCAGGTATCTGCCTTGATTTTTGAGGCAGGATTTCTCATTGGCCTGCTGCTTACCAAGTCAATGAGCCCAGGGTTCCCCTTGGCTCCTCCCTGGTGCTGGGATGGTCTTTCTGCCTCTGAACATGCTGAGTTGCATTCACCCTCTGACTTAACCTCTCCATCCACTGACTCATGGTGCAGTTCTCAGGGTTAACTGAACTTTTCTGAACAAGTCTCATTGTGGTCATGGTTTGTAAACGAGATTCACATCACCATAACTCCCTACATCCACTTAAGAAATTCTATCTACGTGGCTGGAGAGATAGCTCAGTAATTAAGAGCACTGGCTGCTCTTCCATTCCAGAAGACCCAGGGTTCAATTCCAGGCACCCACGTGGCAGCTCACAACTGTCAAAATTCCAGTTCCAGGGGATCCAGCACCATCACACAGATATAGCTTGTAGGCAGAACACCAACACACATAAAATAAAAAATGAATTATTTAAGAAAGGAAATGATATCTACTTTGATTAGTGTATCCATTCAACAGTATCATTTTTGACTGTGTAGATGCTTCCCTTGGCTCTGTCAAATTTAAGATCCTGAAATCGTGAGGCTATTTTCCATAAGCATAGTTTTCTGCCTTTTTGTTAGGCAGGACTGTTGCTACTCACATTTGAGCATGTCTTTGTTGTCAAGACTTGGAAGAAAGCCAAACAAAAATTGGTATTCCTAAACCTAGAGGTGAAGTGTAGTGGCAAAGTATTTGCTTATCATGCACAGGCCTGGGCTCCATCTCCACCTCTGCAGGAGAGCAGATGCAAGGGAATTACTCTGATCCAAACTTGTCTCTAAGAAAGGGAGGGAATGAAAACAGGGTTGGGAAGAAAAAGAAAGGAGAAAGGGGATTTTCTAATTAGAGGCTTACCCTTTATGGCTGAGTTCCTTGTGCCCTACTTTGGTATGCAGGAGGCAGAGCCTGAGAGTCAGCAGGTGCTGTGAGTAGTCACATGGTAGGATGATACTGGTACTCCAGTCCCTTTATTCTCTCTCTACCTTGATAGGGCAGGCTGGTCCTCACTGATAAGTACTGATGTTGGGGTGCTGTTGAGGCCCAAAGGGTGGAGCATACCTGCATGAATCCTGGCTGTGGCCTTGCTGATTCTGGGATGTCTGTGATGGCTAGCCAGTAGGCTTCTCAGTTCAGTGCTTGGATTGTTACCTCTGTCATACATAGTGACTGGAGTCTCGGCTCAGAGCTCAGGTTATTATCAGGATGTATATTTTCCCTTGCACCCTCTCAACTGCTTATGTAGGGTACTTTGGCTTCTCCTAGCTCAGGACATCCTGACTTTAAGCCTCCATCTGAAAGGAAGTTTGCACCTGCACCCTAATGTTTAGTCAAGCCTGCCAGCGAATCCAACTGCTGGACTGCCCCTCAGTGTTTATTTTCGGAGGTAATTACTATTTTTGACAAATTTGTAATCCCATGAAGAGGGAGCAAGGGCTTGTAAAATAAAATAACAGCCAGTGAAAATATTTGCCAAAATGGAAGAATTCTTAACTTTGAAATGATAAAAACAGTATTTATTATGGAAATTAACAGTAAATTACCCATGTTCTATGACAGCTGGGGCCCTAGCTTCAGGTGCTTCTGTCCTGTGCCATGCCAATCAGCCATTCCAGGCATGCTCTTCTGGACTTTAATTTGTGCTAAGGTTGGTGCCCAGGTGAAGCTTGTTGAAATACTACAAACCTATCATTTACAGTCTTCCAAATTGTATGTTGACTAATCGCCAGACTAATAGACAAAAATGTAGAAGTTCTAACCACCATACTTACCAGTGATTTTCATTCCCTTACTTATTTTATTTTGTTTTGTTTTATGTAGCCAAAGCTGGCCCTTGAACTTGCTGCATAGCTGTGGATGACCTAGAACTTCTGACCCTCTTGCCTCCCTCTACCTCCTGAGTGCTGGGATTATAGATGTACACTACCAAATCCAGTTTATGCAGTGTGAGGGGTGGAACCCAGGGCTTCACTCATGTTAGGCAAGCTCTCTACCAACCAAGCCACATCCCCAGCCCCACTTCATTAATCTTTTAAATTATTATCTGATTATAACCAGCTCCTTAAAACCCATGCATTTGTTTGGCTGGTAGACTCTTTCTCACAACTTTTAATCTCGACAGAAGATTGTCAAAGGTATTGTGCTAGCACACACAAGTCTATATTCACTTTATTCTTTTCATTAAATTACAACCAACTCATACCCTGTAGTAGGAGTGATGGTTTCCCAAGAAACAGTGGAGGATTCAAGAGAATAGCTAGTTGATATATGTTAAAAAATAATTGAAGTTTACCTAGAGGCTTGAATATGCTAATTTACTGAGTGTATTAGGTTTCTCTAAAGGAATAGAACTGATAGAATGAACTCCTGTGCTGTCTCTCTCTCTCTCTCTCTCTCTCTCTCTCTCTCTCTCTCTCTCTCTGTCTCTCTGTCTCTCTCTCTCTCTCCTCTCTCTCTCTCTCTCTCTCTCATACACACACACACACACACACACACACACACACACACACACACACACACTCATTACATTGGCTTATAGAATGTGGTCCATATAGATCAACAATAGTTGTCTCACATAGAAGAGACTGAAAATCCAGTAGTTTTGGCTGGATGTCTAAGCAGTCCCGGTCTAGCACTAGAGGAGGCCTCTGGGATTCCTGAAGAGTTGCTGATCTGCAGTCTATGATGGAATCCCGAAGAAGCTGATTCTAATATCAGTCAGTGATGGAATAACACAGCAACAAGATGGATGAACTTGTCAGCCAGAGTGGGGGAAAGCAGCAGGCAAAAAGCAGCTTCTTTTTTTCCCTGTCCTTTCATCTGGGTTGCCACCAGAAAGTGGCACAGAAATGTGCTGTCCACATTTAGGGTGGGTCTTTGTGCTTCAAATAATTTGATCAAGAAAATCCCACACAAGAATTCCCAACAGCTTGTGATTTCTTGGCTCCAGATTCAGTCAAGTTGACAACTAAGGTTAGTTGTCAAGGACTGTTAAAAGCTAGGCTCACAATGAAAACATCAAGATTAGGCAGCACTCGTAAGTGGACATCTGATTTGAGCAGGAAAGAAGGGCAAAGGCCATGGCTGTGTCTAAAAGGAGTTAAGTGCAAACCTGTGGTGCTTACTGTGTGGGATGTGCAGGAAATTCTTGCTTAGATGCTGAAGGTAGTGTCCGGAGGTTGGTTGGAGTGGGCAGCTAGTCTGTTTGTGATCTAAAAGGGAAAGAGTGTCTAGTTCTAATCTGAAATGAGAGCTAACGAGACAGAAACCAGGAGGCTGGAGGTTTAATTCCAGGTCTGCTCCAATCAGTCCATCAGAACAAGTAATTAAAGCATTAAGACCATCTGGGAGAACTCAGGAACCAACTGAGTATCGAAAAACAAGGCAATGCTTCCTAAGAGTAGATGACATTTGGTCTCTCTGAGAGCTTTTGAGGATTATAAGTTGCTAGGGAGGCAGATTAGTCTACAAAGCTTGCTAGAGTACAATAACCTGAGTGAGGGGCTGAAGAGATGGCTCAGAAGTTAAGAGCACTGGCTGCTCTTCCAGAGGGCCTGAGTTCAATTCCCAGCAACCACATGGTGGCTCACAACCATCCGTAATGAGATCTGGTGCCCTCTTCTGGCGTGCAGGCATATGGAGAGGCAGAATGTCGTATACATAATAAATAAAATCTTAAAAAAAAAAAAACAATGACCTGAGTGATCTCCAGAACCCATATAAACTCACTTATGATCCCAGAGCTGAGAGGCAGACCCAGGAGGATCCCTCAGGCTCACTGGGCCAGTAGGTCTTGCCTGATTGATGAGTTCTAGGCCCATGAGTGTTGTGGCTAAAAGCAAGGTAGAAAGAGCCCAAGGAACAACACCCAAGATGTCCTTTTACCTCTATGTGCATACATGTGTGCCACATGAACCTGTATTCAATATACCCACACCCACATGAACTCATGCACACACATACATATGCTGAGAAAAGCAGGAAGGACACTAAGCATTCATGTGTGTGCATGCACGCACATCTGTGCATTGAAAATTGGTTGTTTTTGTTTTTGTTTTTTTAATCAGGTACTTCATGAAATGCTATACATGCTTGTGGGTTACTATAGGCTGTTTGGAAGGATATATATTGTATTGTTTTTAAATCAGGTGTGTGTGTGTGTGTGTGTGTGTGTGTGTGTGTCCTGAAGCGTTTATCATACTTTTATGTTTAAAACATTGAAAGTCATACAGCCTTTTGAGATGCAGAATGCATTGTTGTTGCTTGCAGTCTGCTGCAGGATGAGAACCTCGCATTCCACTGAACTGTGGCTCACTACCACTGATCACCCTTTCTCCTTCCCTGCTCCCCCATGTTCCCCAGACTCTCATAACCACCATTTTCCTCTCCAGTTCTATGAAATTAGACTCAGTGCTCCATATGTGAGCCTGTCCAACTGCTGCTGGCTTGTTTTACTTAGCAGTGGTCTCTAGTTCTACCCATGCTGTTGCAATCAGTAAGATCTTCTTTGTTAGGCTGAATGGTATTCCACAGTACATGTGTGCCATCTTTTGTTTATTCTTCTATCAGTAGATGGACACAGACTGTCCCCATTACTTGCACATGCTTTACACTAAGGTCAACACAGAGTTTTAAATACCCCTCCCATTCACATCACTTCGCCTGGGTCACATAGCAGCTTTTCTCCTGAGTGAAAATGGGAAAGCTGGATGCCCTCCTGCATCCAGGCACACACGGATATCCCCACAGTGGATGGACAAGTACATGCTGTTTAATATCACCAATAACCAGAGGCTTAACATCAGAGGCTCCCTGTGGGATGTCAAGGGGATGGGAGATGAAGATTTCAGGTCTGGCCTTCCTATTAACTGTATTAATCACCAAAGCAGAAAGGATACAAAATATTTGTAATGCACAGGTACTATTCAGGTAAAAAGTAATTAACAAGTAACGCAGCTGCCATTAAAAAAAAAAAAATCCATGTCAAGAAGAGATGGTAAGCCTTTAGGGGAATCCATTTATTTCGGTTATTTTCTGCTTAAGATGGGGGAGGAGAGGACAGCCCTGTGTTGTATCAGAAATTGTCACTAAAACAAGAACCAGCGAATGATAGATGGAGATCCAATATGTTAAGATTCAAGTTGCCAGCATGATAATCCACCTGTAATCTCAGCATCCCAGAGCTCGAGGAAGGAGGACCCAGGGTTCAAGGTCAGCCTGAGCTACATAAAGAGTTCCAAGCCAGTTTTCACTGTAAGAATAGAAAAGACTAAAAGTGTTTTTGTTGTTGCTGTTTTTAAGTGATTCTCTGAGGATACTCTTTAATCTATTTGATAACAATATTAAACTAGGCAGATTTGCAGTACTGTTTAAAGGTTTCATGCCACAAATCTGGGATGAACTCCTGGTGTTCTATGACCCTGCAGAGTCCTTATTAGAACAAGCTAGATGACTAAGTACGACTGAGCTCTCGCCAGACATGTCAGAGCTAATATTTCTGGAATGCACATTCACACACAGGCAACTTTCTGTAGAGTCAGTCCATTTCACACTGCATGTCTGGAGTGATTCTGTGGAGTTTCTGCTGTTAAGCCCATTGGCACATGAGACAACTTAAGACATAGCGTGCCTAAGTTTCTATAACTCAGGTAGCAAGCATTGATGGTTTGGGGAATGTCTATGCACTTGTGTGCATGATGACAGCCTTTCCTGTTCTGTTTGGTCATGTCACGGCAATCACATGACTATGTGACGTATGTTATGGGGGAATGCATATGGTGTGTGTGTGTGTGTGTGTGTGTGTGTGTGTGTGTGTGTGTGTGTGTGTGTGTAACTCCCTGTGAAAGCCAGAGGTCATTCCACAACCACATCAGGAAGCCAGGAATGGTTTCACATCCTCCTTCTAATCCCAGCTTTGCCTACTTGGTAAATTCCAGGTCAGTAAGAAAGCCAGGGTTGACCTCAAGCCTCCACACATGTACTCAAACACATTTATACACACATATTTATAAAATAGTTTAGGATTAGATAGGACAAAAGTTGAAGAACAACATAAACATTGGGTTGATTGTGTTGAGCTATTTTGGCCAAATATTCATTAATTACAAATTGTGCTTTCCTTCAGGAGACATCGTTTGGCATATTTACTTGTGAAATGAGGCAGTTTGTTCTTGTTGATTTCATGTGGAGAAACTGTGTTGGTTTATGGTAAGACAGTTAAAAATAGTTTCTGAGAGTGCAGCACCAGGAGTGAGGGCATTCAAAAAAATCAAGTGTCAGTAACACAGGGTGACATTCTCACTAGTACAGATTGGTTCCTCAGACTTGACTTCCTTCAAGGCATGTAATCACATTCGATGTAAAAAGTCTGTTTCTGGTAACCAGAAGCAAGTGTCCTGAAACAACATGCAAGTGTAGTAAATTGTAAGTGATCAAGAGTGCGTATATTTTAAGCATATATTTGTTTTTAGTGTCCAGAGTGCTAGTCCAGAACCAAGGCCATCATGTATGTTAGCCAAGTGCTCTGTCAGTCTACCACACCCATTTTTATGTACTCAAATAAAAATGGTATTTCTTTATCACAAATTCATTAATCCCCTTGGGGCTATCAGTGGTCATTTGAGACCCATTTCCTCTTTCCTCCAGAGTCCCATCTCTGCCATCTACTGAGCAGTGCCTTGATGCACGAAAACGTGTTACCTACACGAATTAAAATATCGACTCTTGGCACATGAGAGGATGCTCTTGAAGAGTTCAAAAAGCACTTGGACTCCAGTGCCTGGTCACTGGATGAGCTTTGCTCCCGTTTTGTTTACAGAGATCACATCCAGAGTAGCATCTGATTTTGCCCTTTCTAGAAACCTCAGTTTCCGTCAGGGAGCTGGAGGACCAAGGAAGCCACATGACAGCCCCTGGGACCTGCCATGCAGGGACCACTGCCACAGAGGTGTCTCAGCCTCTGTTCCCCCTCACTGCTCAGCAGGGGCAGCTGCCATGTCTGGCTCCTCATCTCCTTTTCAGGAACAAACTCCATCTGCCAGAAAACATGACTGTTCAGCTAGAAGCATGTCAAAACTCACATTTTGCTGAGTGTGTCTTATTTTGGACAAGCAGCTTGCTTCAGAGCCGGAATTGAAAATTGCTTTCAATATGTAAAGGAGAGAGCATTCTGGAAGTAGGATGGTTATTTATGAAGCTTGGTGGGGGGAGCCTTGCACCATGTTCAGTGAAATGAGAAAGATAAAATTTTAATGTCGAAGGCACTTATATTTTAAGTATGTTCAGCCATTCTGTTCCCTCTGTGGTCCTCATACACACAGCTGTCTCCAAGGCAGTCTCTGAGCCCAAGCCTAGGGAATAGTGACGATAGTGATGTCAGTTCAAATGCAGTGTGTTAGAAACTTGGGAAGTATCGACTGCCTGCATCTTTGATGAAAAGCCAGACTTCAGCATCACTCCAAGAAGTTCCTATAAGGATGGGCCAGGATTTTTGTGAATATAAATCAAAACTCAAGAGGATAGATGGATATGGAGAAAATCCAATTAACACGACTGAAAGTCTCACAAATGAACTGCCCATTACTAAAAGAAATGGGTCTGAGAGGGAATGCATCTTTAGAGTAGAATTGATCAAATGCATCCTCATGGAGGAGGAAGATGCACTTTTCAGATAATGTATTTTGGGAGGTATCGTCTGCTTGAGTATGGTTCATCTTACAGCAGTTAGAAGTCTGGAGCCTTTTCATGGATGTTAACTGGTGAGGGGGATTTTTCCTATCCCAGAATTCCTTAGCTAGATCTCTTTATGTATACACATATTAAAAGTTGTCTTGAAAATACCACAGTGGGCAAGTGGGGGGGGGAACCTACTGTTTGTTTCCTCATAGAACTGACATTTTTATTTGGAGAAAAATGCATGAATTTACAATCTCTCCCTTTCTAGGTTTTTCAACATTTCTTGCAAATTGTATGTAAATGAATGCAAATAAGCAGTCCTCTCTAGTGCTGCTTAGAAGTGTAAAATGCATAAAATTAAGATGCTGAGAAGAACTTGCATCTAATTAAGGTAGCATGTAAAGAAATGTTTAAATTCAAATTAGATACTTCAGTAGGAAGAATTACTTGTTGAACCCAAAAAGATGTTTTGTTCGATCCAGGGGAGGCTTGCCCACAACTCAGAACTCACTCTTAGGTGCTGAGTTAAACTCAGTTAAACTTTAAAGCTGGGCTTACCCTTAGACTCAAGTCCGTCTCAGAAAGGCAAATTGCATATGTTTTCTCTTACTTGTGGTTCTTAGATTTTATGTCAATACATAAAATTATATAAGTATATATAACATGAAATAGAAATAAAGCAGTCTGGGAGGACAAAGGGGATTAAGTAGAGATGTGGTGGTATGGGGGGGAGGGGTATGTGATATGCTCAACACTTAAAGTGTAAGTAAGTAGAATGATTAAAAATAAAAAAACAAAAACAGTCATTTAGGAAGGGTGAGATAGTGCATGCCTATATTCCAACCACTCAAGAGACTAAGGTTTAAGAATTAGACCAGCCTAAGCCACATAGTGAGGTGCTATCTTTAACAAGAAGAACCAAGAGCAACAACAAAAACCAGCATCTACAAAACACACTTTTATTTGAACATCTACATCTTCAAAACAGACTAGAAAGGCGGGTGAAATCAACTGAATTAAGGAGACTCCCAGCCTGTGCCTTCCACAGTACCCCCTCACTGTCCAACTTGAGTTCACCTCACTAAGGAGCAATAGTGTAGTCATTTCCCAGGTCAGCCAGGGCAGAAGAAAGAAATGTGGCCTTTTCCTGAAGCTTTTACTTGAAAGAGATGGAAATGGCTGGGGAAAGGGCACAGTCAATAGAGTACTTGCCTTGAAAGCATGAGGACCTAAATTCAATCCCCAGAACCCACACTGAGAAGCCAGGTATGCTAGTGTAAGCACATGTAATCCCAGCTCTGGGGAGGTACATTCCTCTGGCTCAGTGGCCACTCAGCCTAGCCACTGGATGAGTTCCAGATCCCAGTAAGAAGGCCAGTCTCAAAAATCAAAGGAGCAGCACTTGAGGGATGGCATGTAACCTCTGACCACTACATGCATTTGCACACATGTGATGTGCATACATTTCTGCACACATATAGGCATACCACAAAAGGATGAGAGAACTTTTTGCATAGTGTCTTAGTTAGTTTTAAATGTCAATTTGACACACCTGTAGTATACCCAAGAGCCAAGTTTCATTTGATGGATTACTGAGATCAGAGTGACCTATAGCAATTCTATAGGGAATTGTCTTCGTTGTTAATTGATATAGGAGGGTCCAATCCACTGTGAGATGTACCATCCCCTGAACAGGAGGCCCTGGGCTGTATCAGAAAGCAAGCTAAACCTAGATCTGTGAATGACCCACCAAGCATCCGTCATTCCCCCATGATTTCTGCTGGGCTTCCTTGGCTGTGAGTGAGCTCTTTGGTTGGAGGTGATGCTAGGTGGAATAGTAAGAAGGCCTGACTTCAAGTCCCCTCCCTGCTTGAGATCCTGCCCTGACTTCCCTCAATGATGAACCTGTAAGCTGAAGTAAACCCTTTCTTTACTTGAGATGCTTTTGGTCTTAGTGTTTGTCAAAGCAGCAGAATGAAACTAAAACACACAGCATAGAGCAATTGGAACATTGCTAGACATATTTTCTGTGCTGAGACTATTTATGTGTTTTGTTAGGTCTGTGTTATTTCTGTCCTAGACACAGTATCCTGCAGGGTAGATGGACACAAGCAAGAAGGTAGACTATGCTAGTTTTCAAAGTGACTAAAGATACTTGTTACCAAGCCTGAAGATCCTAGTTCAATCACCAGAACCCACATGGTGGAGGGAGAGAACAGACTCCTGCACCTTGTCCTCTTGTCTTCCTAACTCCACAAGCATGTGTGGTCTCCCCCCCCACACACACACACAAACAAACACACACACACACACACACACACACACACACACACACACTCTATACACACAAATAAATGTTTCTGTTGTTATTGTTGTTTCTTTTGTTTTTTAATGTCAGGAGAAGGGACTGATACTATAGTTAACATTTCTTAAATCAAAAAAGTTTTTTGAGGATTTCATATATGTAAAAAATGAAATATGATCATATCTACTCCTCATTCCCACCCCCCTTCAACTCTGTCCATATTCTCTCCAATACACACCCTTTCCCAGGTTCAACCTTTGCTTTTGGAGGCAGAGAATAGCCACTAAGTCCAATTAGTACTTCCCATATTTTCATGCATCTGAGACCATCCACATCCATGGATGTGGAAACCTGTCAGTGGCCACATCCTCAAAAGAGAATGATTCTCCCATCCCCAGAAACTATCAGCTGCTGGATCCACTTATTTATTTATTTTTATTTATTTATTTTTTAAGATAGGATCTCATTCTGTAGTCATAGTAATCTTAGCTGGCCTGAAACTCAGAGAGATCCTCTTGGTTCTCCCTCCTGTATGCTGGAATTAAAGGCCTGCTCTACCATAGCTTTATTGTATACAGGTATTATGCAAATAACTACTGCTCCTGTGAGGCCCTGAGCGCCACAGTAAATTTGTTGTTGTTATTTATCTGGTAGCTCCTCTGATAGAAACCTGTAGGGGAAACAGAGCCCAGGCAGTGACTGAAGCAGAGGAGTTCCTCAGATGTGTTCTTGGGTTCTCTTTGTATGCTTATTTTATAAGTGGGGTGGGAAGCTGGAGAGATGTCTTAGAGGTTAAGAGCACTGGCTGATCTTACAGAGGTCCTGAGTTGAATTCCCATCAACCTCATGGTGGCTTACGACCATCTATAATGAGACCTGGTGCCCTCTTCTGGCACAAAGGCATACGTGCAGGCAGAACACTGTAACTGTATACCTAATAAATAAAAAAGTGCCTATAGGTGTGCAGGACCCCAGGTACCACAATGCACATGGGGAGGTCAGAGAATACCCTTGGGTGTATATCAGGTTTCACCTTCACTCTTGAGGCGGGGTTTCTTGTATGCTTCTGTATATATACACCTGGCAGCCCTGAGAGCTCCCAGGGAGTGGTGGGGCTACAAACATACACTGCTGCTCATTGCTTTGCATGGGTTCTAGAGATCAAAACTTAGGTTGTCAACCTTTTATTAAACACCTTACCCAGCCCCGCCTCCCCACTTTAGACTCTTAAAACTTACTGGGACCCTACAGGAGCTTCTGGCTTACTATTTAGATAAAGACTCAATTATTAGTCATTTACCCTTTTTTTCAAAATCACAGAGAAATTCAAAATAAATTATTCTTTAAAAATCAACAATGCTAAATGCATATAATTCTGTCAATGGTCTATGTTCCTGTACAAGACTGATCCAGACCCCAGAACATAGATGTCAATAAGGAGGCCTCTGCACTCCAGGGAGCCTCTGGTAGTGGATTAGTATTTTTCCCTGGTGCAAAAAGGGACTTTGAGAGCCCATCCCATATGAAGGGTTACACTCTGGCCCTGGACACATGGGGAAGGGCCCAGGATCAGCATAGGAAGACTTGGTGGACTTTGCTGAGCTCCCGTTGAGGGCCCTACCCTGCCTGGGGAGTAGTGGGTGGATGGGGTTGGGGGGATGGGCTGGGGGTGGGGGAGAAAGTTTGGGGGTGAGGGGAGGGAGAGGGAGAAGGGACTTGAAATAAGCTTGTTCCCTAACTAGAACTAATAAAATAAAATAAAATTAAAAAAAAAAAAACAAAAAAAAAAAATCAACAATGCTAAATGCATATAATTCTGTCAATGGTCTATGGTTCTGTATCCATAAAATATTCCCCAGAGAGTAGTACCATCATGTTTTAAAAGTCTGTGACATGTGGCTTAGGAGCAGCAGATTGTTGTATGTCTTTGCAGTTAGCCCAGCTAATTGTAGTGTTTAGTTTAACCCTGGTTGTGGATTTTCATTTGTTGCACTAAAGTCTGGCACAGGATGGATTTGGACATTCTAATGTAAAGTGAGTTCTGAGACCTTAGGGATGGACATTGCATACTTCTGTTAGTCAGCTTTCATTACTATCATAACCCCCAAGACAATTCACTTATAGAAAGAGGAGTTGCTGCTGGTTCATTGTTGTCCAGTTTCCATTCTGTATTCTGTCAACCCTGGAACTTTAGACTGTGGTTAGGTGACAGTCATAGTGGGAATCCATGGTAGAGAAAAAAACAAAAAAACAAACAACAATAACAACAAAAAAAAAAAACAAAAAAACAGCTACCTCACTAACCAGGGGCAGAAGAGGTGGAGACTGGAGATCATGTAGTGTCTTTTTGGAGGTCATCTCTGCTTACCAAGCAGCTCCCAACTAAGCCATACCTTCTAAAGGATCCATCATCTGTAGAAGTCCCACAAGGCAGCCAAACTTCTAGTACCTGGAGCTGTAGGGATTACTTACCCAAGCCAAGGCTGAGTATGTTTTATACACATGGCCCCTTTCTACTGAGTGGAGATGTATATAGGATAATATGCAAATCAAACATGTGCATAGTAAATCATAAAGAGATTTACTTTGAAAACAACTCTTTGATATACAAATAATCTTACCATTTATTAAAGATGAAAACAATTTGCACACTAAGGAGATGGAAGTGCTTGTTGATTTTACATAAAGAATTAAATCTTGACTGAGTACTTGCTACAGCAACTTGTAGAGCATCTTCTACACTTTTCAGAGAGGGTATTTAAAATAAATAAATAAAGTGTGTTATCAATACTGGGAATGCTGTTTCTCATAAATAAATAGTACAAAATGGCAAAAGTATATTTACTTCAGAAATTCCAAGCCAAAATTTATTTGTTTATGAAAGTCATGGCAGAAATGCATGTAGCTACACTTAAAATCAGAATTGCTAAGACAATAGAAATGAGATGTATCTTAATTCCTTGCCTTCATGCTGAAGAGGGATGCTAGGACAGTAGTAAAAGTCTTCATCTTACACAATTAAATGATCATGTTTTCATAAGAGCAGGAAGCTTTGTATATACAGCAAAAGCACTGCAATTCAAGTTATATTGGGCATTGTTTGCCAGTGCTGTGTGGTGTTCACAGCATTCAGGATATACAGGGTGTGTGTGTGTATGTGTGTGTGTGTGTGTGTGTCTTCACGACTAGGGCTGCACTAAAACGATGTGATACAAAATGAGTAACCACTGTCAGAGACACCTTAGGTTCATTGCTTTTGATTTTAAAATTAATTTCTGGTTGTTTCAAGTTTAGAAACATTTTTCTATGGCCCTTTATACCACCCCACATTCAACTGTGACCCCATATAGGGTTGCAAACCACAGTTGAAGAAGCTTTGATCCTAGCTGCTGTGGTATTGTCACCCTTAAGACATTGGGCAGTCTCAACTTTGAGTGCTTTGTGGCCTATCCATGCATCAGTTGCTGGGAAGAAATGGGCCCATGAAGTTACACAAGTTGTCCACACAATAGTGTGTTTTGTTCTAAGATAGACAATAACACAGAAATCTTTAAGCTGTCATATCGCAGGGGTAGATACAAGTAGATACAAGTTTTCTAATTTCTATTCAAACATTCGGGTGTTGTCACTGGAAACAGATACTGATAGTCATTTTGAATAATTATACTATGTCTGAAAGATGGGGTTTTGTTTGTTTCAAATCAGTTGTTTTTTTTTTTTTTCTATAAAACAGTAACCTGAAAGAAAGTGGCTTGTTGACCTTGCAGCTCAGTCACACTGCCCTCCTTGAAGACCAGTATCACATTTGGTGTGATAGGAACATATTTTTGCCTTTCTAGGACAGACCTAAGGAAATTTTTGCTTGGGATCAAGATTTATAGAGATTAGTGCTGTTTTATCTGGGGCTATCTAAGAGAAACTTGTTTGCAGGAGAAAATGTAACAGTCCCCACAGCTGCCTATACAATACCCTGCCCTGCTACAGAAAAAAGTCTTGATGTCACCAGCCTCTTTATTCTGTGGAGAAGGTTGCCATAGTAAAGGCATCTCAGAAACTCCAGGTGTGCACAGGCCACACTTCGAGCATTTTGGGACTTATGGGTTATCATGTAGAGGCCTTTTAGGCCAGGTTGCAGAGGTTGACTGAGCGATGAGGGGTAGGATCAAGTACAGTAGAGGAGAATAGAGTATCTTCTTGGGGCATTGGGAAATATGAACTGTTTATCACTGCTAAAAATATAAATCTTAGATTGGGGATATGTTAAAACCCTGGTGTCCATCCCCAGTGGATAAACCAAATATTGTGGCATACACCTGTTATCTCCGCACTTGGGAGGGAGGAAATAAGAGGATCAGAAGTTCAGGGTCATGGCTGTGCATGGTGGCACAAACCTTTAATCCCAGCAGAGGTAGGTGATCTCTGTGAGTTTGAGGCCAGTCTCATCTACACAGCAGGTTCCAAGACAGCCAGAGCTATGTAGTAAAAACCTGTCTCAGAATAAGAGCAGGAGGAAGAAGAGGAGGAGGTGGCGGTGAAGGAGGAAGGGGAGGAAAAAGAATGAAGAAGAGGAAGAGGAAGAAGTTGTTTCAGGGTCATCACCCTGTGTTGCATGAAAACTTGTCTCAAAAAAGTGTACATTTCTTCTTTTATTGTTGTCACCAGATAAATAGAGAAGATTAAATTGCAAATTTTTAAGCACTTTGGGGTATTCATTTTATTCAAAATTGCATTCAATTGCAAAATAAACTGGGCAGCAATGTTTTAGGTGTGTGCTTACTTCTATCCTGTGATTAAGTTCCAGGAACACACACACACACACACACACACACACACACAGAGAGAGAGAGAGAGAGAGAGAGAGAGAGAGAGAGAGAGAGAGAGAGAGAGAGAGAGAGAGAGAGAGAGAGAGAGAGAGAGCACATATACTTGAAATGTGAATGTACATGTGCCTTTGGATCTAGGCCTGAAGACATTCCTTCCTAGCCCTCTTCGTGTTTCCTTATTCATCGTGCACTTCTTGGACAGCACATGCTACCGTGTGCCATGGCACATTTGTTTACCACGGGGAGCCACTCCACAGAAGCATGGAAAGACCCATTACTCTGTTCAGAGGTCTAGGTCAGTGCGATGTTTTGAAGCCGTTGCAGAGCCTTCTGTCTACAGCAGTGCTGCCCACCTGGGACTCCATCAGGAGTCTGCCTCTTTGTTGGAAATACTGAGCAAAAGATCCAGCTGATCCCATTGTGATTGATCCATGTCAGTTTTTAAAGTAATTGATGATATTGCCTCAGTTGAGTCTGTTAGTGCAAATAATTATTAATCAATATGCTCTCAGCCCTTACTTCAGAAGATAATGCTCACACGTGATTATTCTGAGCATTTCCATTGAGCTACCGAAATCAATTATCAAGCACTCCAGAACACTTGAATTACACGCAGCTCCAGTTCCTTTCTCTACCGTGTTTATCCAGGCAGCTTTTCCGATTCTGGCAAGGGCGACAGGAAGTATTTCATTCCCATGGTGGAGACCAAACACACTGTGCACCTTGGATTGACTAAGTTGGTCTAAAGTGATTTAGCTAAATGCCTGCCAAAGAAAGCATTGTGGGTTTCCTTTGGAGAATATAATTAACCCTGTGCTGGAAGAAGGAGCATGGTACTAATTTCAGTTCTGTGGGAAACAGCTAGCTAATGTGGACAGCAAAAGTTCATCAGTTCACCCTGAACATGCAGACCCAGCCAGTGTTGGGAAAGGAGATTGAGATGAGAGGCATTTAAGAGCCGTGCGTAGGATTCTCCCCAGATGTCACACATGTGGAAGATGCCTTGTGTCTTCGTTATGTTGAGGCATTCTAGCCTGGGGAACTGTTATTTTGCCTTGTTAGGCAATATCTTGATGACTGTTGTAGCTTGATCTTATTTATTTTTTTTCCCTCTGAAAGAAGAAAGGCAGAGAAAAATAATCCCTGCTAGAAGTGAACCTGCCTTTGTTACAAGTGGCATGCCAAGCATCTGGTTTAGTTGTTCTTGTGGAGGGCACAGGAATGTGTGGGTCTTGGCCTACGACATTAGACATGAGAATAACAGATGGGAAATTTCACTGATGATCTCCTGGACTGTCCCTCTGGAACTTCCCCCAATCTTTTACCCTGGAGCCCACATGTAGCATATCTTCCCACACTGTTTTTGTTGTTGTTGCAGTGAAGCTGAATGGTGACTGCTAAGGTGCTTAGAAATCTGTCTAGATAATTGTCTGGCTGTTTGAGATGGGTCTGGGGTCCACAGAAAATTACCACACCATCTAAAAGGCCAAAGGTTTTCCTTAATGCAGAAGGGTGTGTCTCAATGCTAACTCATGCGAGCATACTAGTGGGCATCTCGATGGGTTTTTAAGTCTTAGCTCTGAGTGGTCTGAAGTCGGCCTTACATTCTTTTTTTTTTTTTTTTTTTTTTTGGTTTTTTTTGGTTTTTCGAGACAGGGTTTCTCTGTGTAGCTTTGGAGCTTATCCTGGCACTCACTCTGGAGACCAGGCTGGCCTCGAACTCACAGAGATCCGCCTGCCTCTGCCTCCCGAGTGCTGGGATTAAAGGCATGCGCCACCAACGCCCGGCTCGGCCTTACATTCTTACGTGATTGGCTAGGTTAAAATGACAAAGTTGGTAAGCAGAATGCAATTTTTAGCACTGAGTACAATCTTGAGCACATATTTTGGTTTCAAGAAGTGCTGATTCTGAAGGAATCTGAATTTCTCTCAAGTGACTATTTCATATTTTTTTTAAGTGAAGTTTTGCCTTATTGAATGCTTTGATAGGAGAAACAGGACATTTCTTTTGTATTTCCCACACACCTACTCCTCAGCCACTGAAGGCTTAGTCCTAAAACTTGGAAGAGGGCTAAACTGCAGCCCTACCTTAGGGTTAACAGCTGGTCCAGTGTTAGGTCTCTGATGGCAATTTTGTCAGGACACTGTCAGGTAGACAGTAGTTGGGTGAGAAGAGTATGGATAGAATAGAAAGTATTTCTAGAATCTCTGTTTTGGAACTATCCCCACAGAGACAGTTAAGCATACTGCCCTTCATCTGTCCACATAAAGTTGCAACTCTCTGTAGAGGAGTTGGGATGGCAAGGCAAGGCCTCAGTACCTAAGAATATAGGATAGAGTGCCTCACTTGGGAAGGAGTAGGGACAGCCTGTTGGGTGGCTGGGACATGGGTGTTGTGGAAGGTCACAGGTCTGGGGCCTCATGGGGGTCAATTGCTGTTGTATATGTCCTATTATTCTGCCCTGCTCCATTTATCATCCTTGAAGAACAGTGACTCACTTGGGGCTGATCAGAAAAGCTGGGAAAAAATAGAGTGGGACTGGCCATGGTTCTTAGTTATGGCATCTTCAATGGAGGAGGCAAATGGTTCTAGCTTACCACAATGAGGCAACTGCATGTCACAACAACTGGGGACATGGCACAATGTGCAGCCCTCTTTTGCACTGAGGTCATTTAGCGTGATGACTGAGCTTTGATGAAGTGTGTCATTGTGGATATTCTTTACCACAGCATCTATATTCCTTCCCTCACTTGGTTGTTCCATACCCTGCCCATCCTCAAGTTGAGGAGAGAGAAGCTGTCTCCAAGTCCTGGGCCTGAGTTCATGTTGTACACCTTGGGTGGCTGAGTTTTTCAAACCAAAGCTCTGCCTATTAATGAGCATGGTATTTGGTCCTCCAAGGTGACATTTCAGTGGGACAAAGTTAAAGCACTTTCTAAGTTATATAATATGTAACATGGATACACATGAGTGTGTTTAGTCTGATGCAAAGAATATTGTTTCTCCTTTCAGTGTTATGATTCCTCCTGGCTGCTGACTCTGGGGCCTGGCAGTGTTGCCCCAACTCTTCTAGTTGAGATTGCAGCCCTGGGTAGGAGTTTTAACTACCATCCACGCTGCCCTCTTTCTGTCAGTTACTGAAAGCTCTTGAGCATAAATGTAAGAAGTAAGCTTTCTCAAACCCTAACATGTATGATTCAATAAAAGCCTAGCAAGTAAAAACTACCTTATTAAATAACTCCTTCCTTTCCTCCCCAAAACACAAAACTGTGCATCTTCTGGCTGACTCAGTAAGAAAGACTGTGGCTGGTAAGCTTATTTTAGGTGATGCCATCTTTTAAGTGTCTCAGGGCCGAACTAAATAGCTCATAGGAGTTAGGGTGGTTGAGGGTCTGAGCCCTGGCAGGGAAAGTTACTGATGCCGATTCTATGCAGAGCCCAGGAAAGGAAGAACCCCCCCATGTACTGGGGTCGCTGTGGCAACAAGGGGAGCGGGGATATCTCAGATAGGCATCACTCTTGAAAGCCCCTGTGATGTTCCCTGAGCCCAGGCTTCCTGCCCTTTCAAGAGGACGCCTTGATCTTCCATTGGAAAGTAGGTCTTATGGTCTAATTGCCCAGTGGGTTGAGGTCTAGGGACAATAGATGGGTATCAAAGAGGTTAGGCTTGAAAGAAAGCAACCTCGTGGAGAAAGCAAATAGGGAGGGATGGAGGGCAACTTTTTTTTTTTTAAAATAATGTGGGCTAAGGCAGAATTTCTTTCTTAGACATTTTTTGTATTGTTAATGCGGTGTCAGAATGGCTTGGGGGTGCCTACAATCTTTCATCTCATTCCCTTGGATTATGAATGAAAATCCCAGCTTTCAAAGACAGAGTATGTGTGCTCCAACACTAAGGCCAATGATTCAGGAGCCGCAGCAGGGACACAGTGCTGTTACTCCCTTCCACCTTGAGTGGCTGCCAGTCTGCAGCACCATCTCACCTAGCAGCCATGTATTTACAATACTGCACATGGTGCTCCTTTCATCCCTTTAGTGTGACTGCATCCACCAGCCAGTATGATCTGTGATGTTAGGGATGGAAGCCAGGGCCTCACACAAACCAAGCAAGGGCTGTATTGAAGAGTTCCAGTCCACACTCTTAAATTAAGTATCCATAATGAAGACAAAAAATAGCTGCATACAAACCATCTCCTGAGAGGAGGGCATGGCATCCATCCAGTCCAAACCAAAGCTCAGTACATAATGTACATAGACACATAAGTACATGTGCACACATGCAAACATGTACACTCTGCTCCTCCTTAGGAAGGATTTCAAAATGGAAAACAACTTTCCTTATGTTCCTAGCTTCCTGTGAATGGTACCCAGCCCCACAGTCAGGGAAAGCCCTGAGGGCTGGGTTGCTTTGTTATGCGGTTTGTGATTGGCTGACCCTTCTCCTCTGTAGCATGTCCCTCCCACAAGCTGCCTTTCTTTTCTTCCTTTAACTGAAGTCGTGTTGGGGTCGGATTGCAGCAGCCTCTGCCACTCCTGAGTCCTTTCCACAGAAGTGGAAGCCACTTCCCGAGTTACAACTCTGCAGGTGCAACTGACACTGGGCTCAGGAGGGGGTGGAAGCTAGAACAGGTGGCAGGAACACCCCAGAGACACTGCAGCACCACTGGGGCCATTATTTTGGTTAGAAATACGTAAGAAAACCTTTCCTCAAACTGGGAACGATAAACAAATTATCCACATCCACCAGTAACTAAATGAGGTTGTTTCTCAATAAACAAGTACAGTTCCTTCCTCCTAACAAGCTCTTGACCTGATCTAACTCCCAAGTTCCCTGCCCTCCCCATCTTAGTTATCATCACCTCAGTTTCTCTCAGCAGTACTGTTTATTATGATGCTGTGGGTCACTATTTTTGTACCTGCTTGGCTTAGAAGTCCATGCCTGTCATTTGGTTACAGGACAGTTTTTTTTTTTAATTTTTAAATTAGAATTAAAATTAAATTGATTCAATTGTTTATTTTTCTGGGCTTTTCTAAATGAAAGAAGAGGAGTGGCAGCCAACACAGTGCATCTCCATTCAGGACCTAGTGACTTCAGTGGCATGGCCATGAGCTCCTTTTAAATAATAGCACTGTTTTTAAAGACCCTATCAAGAGAAAAATGACTTTTAGCCCCAAAAAATGTGAAATGAAGTTTTAGAGAAAAACTTCTTGAAAAGATCTGAACTCTTCTGACTTGATATATCTGTATATCATCCCCTTTCTCTCCAGTCGCCAGTGTACAAAGAACCGTGAGTAACCAAAGGCACCATGTGAAAATTGTCTTAGTGTGGTAAGAGGAAGAGCAAGGACAGCATGAGGCATGCTAAGGGCTGCCAGACCATGACTCTAAACAAACTGACATGTGGGCATTTAATAGTAAAGTTGTTAACATAGTCTTACTTTAAAACTCTCCATCATGCCATAAATTTGTTTTCTGCTCCTTTTTCTATAGCTCTCATATTCATCACTGCATAGAAGTGCCTTCTGATACAAGGGCAAATTGACATTTTATCAGGCGTTTAGAAATTAGAGCACTCATTTGTTCTAAATCCATCCTTGAATGTCTAAATAAAATATCTCTTGCCCGCCCAAGGAGTATTTTTCCCCAGGTGAAATATATTTTATGTGACTGTGGTAATGAAATGGCTTGATACACCTTTTGAATAAAGCATTCCTGTAGACAATTTAAATGTACACATTTACAATCAAGTCTCAGTGTCTTTGTATTGTTTAATTTCTTTTGTGGCTCTCAGGCTTTCTTTCAGTTCAGACACACTCAAGAGCATATATGTGCACGTGCACATACTAGCAGAAAGTATAATCAGGCCATTTTATGAATGGGTTGTAAAACAGAAATAAATGTCTTTCATTAGAGTCTTCCTCGGCCCCTCCTGCTCTGTGCCTAGCTTCCTAGAAAACTGATGTGGGTTTTGTGTGTGTGAGGAGGCAAGATTAGGAGTGGGAGGAGCTAACTGGCTCTTCTTTGCCATGCGCAGTTAAATCCCATAATGCTGCATGCTCCGATTTAATTAGTTCTCATCATATAAGGAGATGCAGCCAGATTGATCTAGTTAATTACAGTGATGTCAGTGATAATCTCCCATGACACAGACAGGGGACTCCAAGTGTCAAATTAAGCATTTGTATTGCTTTTAAAAATACAATGAACTATTAGTTATGAACTAGATTTTTATTATAAAAATTACTTTAAGCTAATTCCTGTGTGAGTAAAAAAGCAGTTCCTAGACATTATTCTTTTTGTTGTTGTTTCAATAAAATCATACATAGAAACTTATTTTTCATCTTTTTGGCCAAATGAAATTTAATATATAAAACTGATAAAGAATTTTATTTGACCAGTGTAGATTTATTTTTATTTATTTATATTTATTTATTTATTGGCCAGAGTAATTCATTTATTTTTTTGTTTGTTTGTTTAATTGATTTTTTTTGGTTTTGTGTTGTTTTGAGACAAGGTCTCATGTTCCCTGAATTGACCTCAAACACATTGTGTAGCCAAAAATTATCTTGACTTTTGGGTCCTCCTTCCTCTGCCTAGAACTGGGACTGCAGGAGTATTCCACCTTGCCTGGTTTATTAGATTTGTTTAGCATCCACCTTTGAGGCAGGAAGAAGCTCTGTGGACCCCAGCAGCCTTGTTTACACGTCTGCCTTCTGGGTAGAACTCAAGCTTGATTTGATGATTTCCTCATGTACCCACAACCCAAATGTTGACCTGAAGTCTTCTTGATACCAGCCAGACAGGTTGTCTCACTGTCGTCTCAAAACCAGGGCTTCTAGAGCCCACACATTCCAAAAAAATTTACCTTCTTTTTCCTTTACACATTTTTTTTTGTTCTGACCTTCAGCATGTAACTTGAACATTACTCTCTTGCCTTTAATGCATTAATATACTTGTATCTGCAAACTATTAAGATGTATTATAATACCACCTTTCTATCGAGACTGTAAATTTCTTTGGTAAAAAGGAAATGGGGGAAATTGCATCCCCACTTTAACAACCTGGAACTGATGCATATAATTGCTGATTCTTACCCGTTGAATTAGGTAGGTGAACAGTGCTCTGTGCAGCTCTACAGCACAGGAGGTCATGGGGGTCATCTCTAGCTAGACACAGTTCTGTCAGAATCACTGTTGGGCATGGCGACATAGCTGCTGAAGACCCACTCAGCCCCTAAGGCATTACTGGCCTCACCAGCCCTGAGTCTGCTGATTGGGAGGAAGTGATTCCCATCCTTGCCTGAGGGGCGCAGCAGAGTCCAGGGACAGCCCCTTGGTGACAGGTAGTCACATGAATTGTTTAAAACTGATAGCCCTGACACAGATCCCGTGAACCTTCTTCTTTGGCCTGGGAGAAGGAAGCCCTTTCTGCTCAGCTTGCCAAGTACAAAAAGGGCAATGACAAGGGGACCCCTTCAGTAGCAGAATGTACAAATTGGTGACCCCAAAGCTGGGACCGCCAGATCTTGGAGAGGCAATCAAACATATGTTAGACAATTGGGGATGATGGTTTGATAGTTGGAAGGCTTGGTAATCATCTCCATATTTCACAGTCCTGGAGTACACATGTGGTAAACATAAAAGGAAGTTGATCCTGTACATGTTTATTCAGGAGGACAATAATAGTGCTCTTCTTCATACCAAAGGCCTGGTAAGTTGCAGGAATAATAATGGGAGCATTGCTAATAAATTTAGAGTATTTCTTTAGAACATTGGGTATTTTCTTCTTACCCAGCTCATACTGGAGTCTACCGCCTCTGCTGAGACCAAGGACAGACACTATGAATCCTAACACTAGAATTGGGCTTTGCTCTTTATGTGGCCTTTATATAGTTAAAAGCTGAGATTTACCCCATAGGGTTATTCAAGGTGTGCAAAGCTTGTTGAAGGACTCTGGGGTATTCTGGAACAAGAACTATTCAGTCTATTCTTCACTGAAATTGAGATCTGCTCGTGAAAATCGGGTGTGTGTGTGTGTGCAGATTTAATGCATGCAATAGGATTAGCCAGTTCCTGACTAATTAGTCATGTGGTAAACAAAGAAGAAATTGAATTCAAAACAGGCAATAACCCGATGTCTGAAGTGATTTGTACGATTTCCTGAAAGGATTCCCAGTTGGAGTGAAGCATAAAGAGGTGGCGGAGCCAGCAGTGCTGAATATTTACTGTTTCTTATTTGTTTCCTCATTGTTCCCTATGTAATAATGAATACATTACTCATTACTTCCAATTACTGCATATTGTTATGTAAATTCCACAGCAATTATCTATACCTTTTTAGCAGGAAATTTTGATTCCCACTCATGTGATTTAGCTCTTTTTGGCAGGGTGACCAACAAACAAATACGAATTTTAGGAAGCCTGGAGTATGTAGCATAGAACCAAGTGACCATGTATGATGAAGTGTGGCCTGCAGCACAGAGTCACCTAAATCTTTGCCACTCAGAGTGTGGTTCATGAATGATCAGGTCAGCCCCCCGGGGAGACCTATGAAATATAAGTTCTGGTAACACATGCGCATGCTCACTGGTAGGAATCAGCTGTCAGGCTCATTCATGTGTGGGAAGTATTAAATGTCTTCTCGTCCTGTTCTGTTGGACTGTACAGAATTGTGAAGATGGGTGTTTGATCTCTGTGTAAGCAGTTGTCTTTGCACGTACCACGTGATTCCATTGGATGACGGTTTTGCCACGTTATAGATGAGTGATTGTGGTCATAGTTAAAGGTTAACAGAATACCTAAGCCATTTTCCCAGCACTTGGAGTTTTTCAAAACTCAAGCCATGTTTGGGAAAACACAGTTTTCCCCTTTGTATCAAAGCCCATATGAATTCAATTTTGAGGGAAATTTAAGCCACATGTTTCTGATTCATTTACACTTAACCCTTGAGAAGGTTGTGTTTCAACAGTAATTGCCTGTCCAAAAAAATTTCATTTTTTTAGTAAATCCTTCCATAAGGGCAGGGATGTAGGGGAGACTGTGGGGGGCACAGTTGGGTCATGGCTCCATGTCTGCTGGCAGCCCGTGTAGGCTCTGTAAGCACAGCCCTGCTTCTTTCTCGGGCAGCACACAGCTTTGGCGAGAGAGATGGGTTATAATTGAATAGTGTCTTCTGTGTTGAAAATCAAAAGACAGCAGGGCGTTGGTGGCACACGCCTTTAATCCCAGCACTCGGGAGGCAGAGGTAGGCAGATCTCTGTGAGTTCGAGACCAGCCTGGTCTTCAAGAACTAGTTCCAGGACAGCCTCCAAAGCCACAGAGAAACCCTATCTCGAAAACCAAAAAAAAAAAAAAAAAAAAAAAAAAAAAAAAAAAAAAGAAAGAAAGAAAGAAAGAAAGAAAGAAAATCAAAAGTCAGCAAACCTTCAATTCTAACACGTCGGAGACAGAGACAAGTAGATCTAGGTTCGAACTTAACTCATGCTACATAATGAGTTTCATGCCAGCCAAGGCTTCATTGTAAGATCTTGTCTCAAAACAAAAAATGAAACAAAGCGAAGAAAAGATAAGAGGTCAAACTTGAATGGCTACCTCAGTGGCTTGCCACCTTATTTTTTGAGACAGAATTTCTCACTGATCCTAAAGTTCTCAATGATTTGGTTATCATAGTAAGCCCCCAGGATCTACCTGCCACTTCCTCACAAACTCTGGGATTACAAATGCACATTGCCACACTTTACACAGGTTCTAGGGAATCTTAACTCCGGTCCTTAGGCTATTCCAGGGAGCAGTTTGCCCACATAGCCAGCTCCCTAACCCAAAATTCAGTTTCTTTTTGGATTTTTTTTTGGGGGGGGCATGTTTTGAGACAGGGTTTCTCTGTGGCTTTGGAGGCTATCCTGGAACTAATTCCTGTAGACCAGGCTGGTCTCAAACTCAAAGAGATCCGCCTGCCTCTGCCTCCCGAGTGCTGGGATTAAAGGCATGTACCACCACCACCTGGCTTCTTTTTTGACTTTTGGTAAGACTTGTATTCTTGTTTGTCAAATCATACACACAATGAAACATTTTTTTAAGTTGATGGATTATAAATACGAGACTATATGCCATCAATAGCATTTAGGGTGGAGGAAAACAGTGGTCAAATCCTGTTTTCTATTTAAATGTTCCCTCTACATTTAGTTGGTTTCTTTAAGCTATTAAAACTGGACACAGCCTTAGCAGCTTCTGGCAAATGAATGTGCATTTGAATTCTGTGTCCAAAGTGCCATTCCAGGGAACAGTAAAGACGAACTTCCTTAAGGGACGCACCAAGCAAGGCTCTACGCACAACTCAATATTTTACAAAGCAACATGAGCACGAGAAGCTTGTGCAGCCTGCACCTCGGTCCTGTCAGCATTCCCTTGGTGACTTTCCCTTGACCCTTTAGGTTGTGGCATGCAGTGCCTGACATGCTTGTCCAGGAAGACAGCTTCTCTCCATCTGCCCCATCTAACCTTGCAGGAACTGCTGGGTGTGGTGTGGAGGACAAGCCATCCTATGCATGTGTGCTGCCACCGTGTGTCATCCCTATGTGCTGTCCTTGTGCCCCTGTCCACAGTCAGGGTGCAGTATCTGTGCCTCAACATTTTCCAGCTCATCTCCATCCTAACATGCCACTCTTGGCAACTAGCTTTTCGTGACTGTTTTCCCGGGGACTGTATCTGTTTTACAGAGCTCTGACCCTACTGCCAAGGTCAGATTAGCTACGAGGTGAAATTCGTGAAAGAATAAATAAATCTGTGACTTATGTCTAATGAGCCACCTCTGAAAAGCTAAATAATACCAATAAGAGTTGGTTGTATTTGTTTTGTGACTGGATCTCATGTATCCCTGGCTGACCTGAAACTATGTAGCAAAGATGATTTACAACTTCCAGTTCTCCTGCCTCCATCTCCAGAATTCTGGGATTACAAGTGTATAAAAACCACCCCAAGTTTCTACAGTGCTGGAGATTGAATTTACAAGGTCTTAGGTGCATTAGGCCAGCACTCGACCTACTAAGCTACATTCTCCACCTAGTAAAGTTGTTGAACGAATAAAATCCATGACTCCCAGACAAGCTTTGAAAATCAAACCACATCTCAAGACACCAAAAGTGAGCTTGTGGATGAGACTGGATATTTTATAAATCAAGCTAGTGCTATAGGGATATGGTTCTCAGCCACAATCTAGACTCCTCTTTGCCAGGCACCTCCCCAGCCATGCTATAGGTCAGAGAGGGCTGTGTGAAAGACTATGTTGGCTCACCATGGGCATTGAGACTGGAGAAAGATCCTAAGCAGCAGTGTCCTTCCAAAAGCCTTGGGCAGTCACCATAAGCTTCGGCTGCATGGTTCCTTGAGCTCGGCCTGTTCCAACTGTCAGTCCATTCTTTAAGTTGTTGGAAACCTCTTGCTTTTATGTATTTGTTTCACACGTAACATTTCCCCGGCTCCATTCTATAACCTAATCCACTGCGGTTTACTGCATTTCACCGTCAAATGTATCCCTCCTCTTTATCTGAATTCCCGAAGCTCACAGTTTCTTCATTTGGTCCCTAGTACAGAAGAGCCACAGCTGGCCACCTCCAAGATTGCTTCTCTCTCCACCCTGGGGATCTCGAATCATCATACCAATGGTTGAACTTTCACCCCAAGTTTTATCACTAGAATCTCAGCTGCCTTTACAACAACCCCTTCCCTCCTCTTCCCATGTATCCTCCCTCTCCTCCTTCTCTGTTGTCCCAGGATGTTTTCTGCTTCCACTTGTCACCACCACAGGAAACTAAACCATTTCTTTTGCCATGCCTGTTGTGGTTCCCTGCAACTGCAAGCTTCTGGGTTGCCTGGCTCTTCTTCGTGTTCCCTGTAGTGCACAGAACACAGAATGGAATTTTCTGGAGGCTTTGCTTCTTGTTCACATGCTTCATTCCAGTTTTAATTGATTGAGAAACATGATCAGTCAGCCTATTGAGCAACAATTCCTATTGAAAGGGAAATTCTGTGTAGAAGAAATAAAGCCCGATCAAAAATTTAACTTGAAGAGCCCAACACAGTACAGAGGAAAATTCTGTACCTTACATTTAGGAAGTTTTTTGCTGGATGTAGTTTCTCACACCTGTAATCCCATTATTTGGGCACCTGAGGCAGGTGGATTACCACAAATTGCAGGCTAACCTGGACAGCAAAGTGAGTTCTGTCAGGGCTACAGAGTTTGATTCTGTCTTAAACAAACAAATGGATCTACATACCCTGAAGGCATACACTGAACTCAGTGGCTTTGGGGGTTCCATTATGGTGCAGTCCAACACAGGAAGTGGATGTGCTGGTAGTAGAGATAGCTTAGCATCAACAATTACCTGATAGGATTTTATATTGCATAATTAATGCCCTCAAACCATTCAGAAATTTGTGGATGAAAGAAAATAAGGATTTGGGTAGTGAAAAGAAGACAGTAAAGTGTATCTAAAGTTTGTTACCAGACATTATGTTTTATGAGCACAGATTGGCAAAGTATCAGGACCCAGCTGTTGATTATAGAATCTCTCTTCAGTAACCACCTCGGGCCGCTGGGCCCTGTGTGGGAAAAGCCTGTCAGAGAAGATCAGAGTGAAGCACGTCCCCCTCACGATGATTTACCAGCAGCGTGTCTGTCCTGGAGGCTCCCCACAGCATCTAAGGAAGAGTGCAGCTAACTGGAACCACACAGCAAACGTGTGGACTTGAATATATTTGACATCAAAGCTAAGCTCTGGCACGATGTTTTGGCATTCTCATAAACACATGCTCCATTCTCTGCATTAAAGAAAAAAAGATAAATCAGAAAGTCACTTCAAGATTAGTGTTTACTAATGGCATGTTTTATGTTAATATAATTTTTCAGGGGATGAAACACCATTTAAGTCAAAGTACTCGGCAAAGGAAGTGACTCTAAGCGTTCTCATCAAATACAAAACTATCACCAAGTAACTTTGAAGCTTAGTGTTGAGTTTATCATATTTTAAATTATTAACATTTATGTTAGAGGAGACATCTTTTCATAAAATATTTAACTGCATATCTTATAACTCTCTCTTCACCTCTTGACCCCCCAAATGGCAAACAAAGATAGCTCACATGTTATAACTCCATCAAACACACAACCTTTTCATTAAGAAAAGAGAGAGAGAAAGAAGAAAAACCACTCCAGCCATTGTGATAGCCTGACCTTTGTTAAGACCCATCTGTTCTTCCTGGTAATCCTCTGTACCCCCAGGGAATGGCCAGGGTCAAAGGGCAGCCCTTTCTGGTAATGGGGGTACATGATGGTAACAGAGGTACATGACTGGGGATGTGGAGTCAGTACTTGAGTCTGGTGCAAAGATGGCATTGCACCAAGGGACATGAATAAGTAGCTTTAAAAATAATTAAATTAGAAAACAAATTAGAAATTAATGTCTTATAACACTGCCTTCCATTACCAGAGTGGAGACAGGTTCAAGCATAGACAGGGAACTCTGCATGAAGGAGGCAGAGCAAGCTCAGAATATAGAAAGGAAGAATTGCTCTAAAGGGAGCTGTTATCTGCTATGCCATCCTCTTTGTTTTCAAACTTCATTTTCATTTTGGGTATTGAAAATTATTGGTTTTGCCATTTTTGATACTGATCCAAGGAGGCATTTGTCCTGAGTCTTTAATGGTTCATATTTCTTTTGTATGTGTTCATGTGGATGCATATAATATGTGTTTGCAGGTACCTGTGTGTGAAGGCTAGACATTGACATTGTTTTATGTGAGAGAGTCTCTCCCTGGTCAGGAACTCACCAGTTGTCTAGAATGGCTGTCCATCAAGCTCCAAGCTGACTCTGCTTCCCTAGCCCCAGGATTATAAACATGATGTCTATGTGAGTGTGAGTGCAGGCATCCATAGACGCCTGAGGATCCCTGGAACTGGAGTTACAGTCAGTTGTGAGTCTCCTGATGTGGGTTGTGGGAAGTGAACTCAGGTTAAACTGCTGAGCCATCTTTCTAACCTCATACCCTGCTTTTTTACTTGCCTTCTGGGGATCAAACTCGGGTAGGTCCTCATGCTTGTACCACCAGTGGTTTACAAACTAGAAGCCATTGTTCCTCAAGTTAACTTCTTGTAATTAGGGTTTTCCTGGGCTCAGTTGTGCCTGAGGCATTGACTTGGGGCATAAAGATACTTCTGTGTAGTCTGACTCCAGGAAGCTTCATTCTAGGTGAGTAACGTTTGTGGTCAATGTTACTAACTGACCATTGTGGATTCCCAGAACACTGTTGATGAGGTCCAGTCAGAATACAGACACAGACTCCTAAAAAATAGAGTTAAAGGGAGACTGGATGTGAGTCTTCAGCAGTCCAACTGACAGGTCAGCCAGGTTTATGCTTGTTTTCACTGGTCACTCTCCATTAGCAGAGTAGCTTTGTTTTACAAATAATGACTTCAACATTATTTGTATTATTTGTTGTTATCTGGAGTGTGTTTCTACATAAAATAGACTGGAAGTTGATATAGAGATTACTAACCATTGTCTTTAATCAAAAATGGAGGGGAAGGAACATAGCTTTCAAAGGTCTTTAGGGTTAACCTTTTTTCCCCTTGAGACATGATCTCTTGTATCCCGGGCTGGCATCAAACTAAGAATAACCTTGAACCTTTTAAGTACTGGGATTGCCAGCTCTACCACATCTAATTTATTCAATGCTGAAGGTTGAACCCAAGGCTTTCTACATGCTAGGCAATCACACTACCAGCTGAGCTGCATCCTGTGCTGTGAGGCCAACTCTTGACAGAGTAAGACCCTGTCTCAAAAGACCAAACTGTGTGCGCGTGCGCGCGCACGCGCACACACTCTTCAGTTTGTGTTCTGGAAAAAGAAATATTTAAGAAGACCATCTGGGATTTGAGCATTGTGGGGTACCTGCTAGGTGTTTCTGACAGGACTTCTTCCTCAAGGAGCAGAGGACTATTTCAGCATGGCGTAGAGTCCTTGAGTTCTTCCTAATGCAGGTGAGATTTCTGGAGTTTCTGTCTGTCAGTGACAAGTGGCAGTTTGTCTTGCAGAGTCAGGGAAAGAAGTGGCATCCATCCATACTAACAGCCCATGCTTTGGCACCCAATAAGCACTACTGCTGAATTTAATTTTGTTTTCCAATTAATTTTCTCCAACAGACAACTTTTCCAACGCTTCATATGTTATCAGCAATAAAATGAAATCCCTTATTCCTACTTCATATCTTTGAGTGCAGCTCATTGAATTTGAGTGAGGGATTAGAGAAAGAAATTAAGAAGGGACTGGTTGTAAAGATAGAATGATGATAATGTTAACTGTTGCAGAGATATGGAGGTTGTGGGAGGCTTGGAAAACAAGATGCCTCATTTCCACATGTTTAGTTGGTATGTGCCAGTGGCTAAAACAGTGCTTTTTGTTTGTAAGATTTTATTTTCATTTCTGTGTGTATGTGTTTCTGTGTGTATGCCACATTAATTCAAGTACCCTTGGAGGTGTCACATGCCCCATAGTTAGAGTTAGAGGCACTTCTAAGCCACCTGATGTAGATGCTGGGAATCAAACTCTCATACTTGTCTTCTGGAAGCCAGTAAGTACTTTTAACCAGTGGGCCACCTCTACAGCCTAAGATGTTGTTTCCATACAAGCAATGTATTAGTTTAACATATTAACAAGAAGCAACTTAAGAAGATTGACTCTGGTTTATAACTTGAAGGAAATTACTCCAAACACAGATAATTGCAGTGATAGTAACCCCCACAGTGCCTTGCCAAATGCTAGATGTTCAGAAAAGTTTTGATCTGTACACAGGTTTAGCTTCTAAATTTTCCAACTTTCTTGATTTGAATATTTAAAAAAGACGTGTGTGTGTGTGTGTGTGTGTGTGTGTGTGTGTGTGTGTGTGTGTGTACACACCTGTACAATTAGAAAGAGCAGCTAAAAGTAATACTTAGTGAGTTTTGAAAACAGGACAACGTTTCATTCAATTCTTGTTTGGGATTTTTTTTTTTCCCCACAGTAAAGCTACAAGCTACTTTCTGGTATGGCTGGGAGGGAAAAAAATGCACATAGACTGATTGACTGCAACTTGTGGCCTGAACACGGTGTCTTGTGTTCTCATGTTCTGCAGAGAATAACTGAAGGGAAGCTATTTATTCGTAGCTTTAAACTATCAGGTTCTAGACTGTTTAGATTTGTGGCAAATGTATTTTTGTGGCACTCGGGGTTTTGAAATTGTCCATTCTCAGTTAATTCCCAGAGATTTCGAGGATTGGGGGCATGTTCAAAGGTTGGATGTAGCTGTCCACCACTACAGAGGTGACCAATTCAGTGTGTTCGGTAATGTTGGCAGTGCATGTGAAAAATCCACACTGGAGAGTAACAGAAACGTTCCCACTCCATCTTCAAACTTGGTCTAAAAGAGAAAGAATTTTTATGGTCCCTTCCTTTTCTCCATTATGTGGCTTTGCTTCTGAATTCCCAGACCCATACAAAGCATCTATTTACTTTGCTTTAGGCAGAGGCCATATTAGTGATTTACTGTTCATTGTCCACCTCAAATAGATCAGTGTGGTATCTTAATTAAGCATTGTTTTGTCTGTGTTCATGCTAGATAAACTAAGAAAATAATAATTGTTTAAGTTAACCCTGATTGACTGCTTTGTTTTCGTTACCTCTTTTCACTTGGATGTTGATTGCCCTGGAGCCTGATGTTGTGGATAACAAGAACCTAGGACCTCAGAGTTCTCGTGCTTCATGTTTGAGCAGAGCAGATCTGTCTGCAGTACTCTAGCATGGGGCTTTGCAAGTCAGGGCCAGGTGCCGCTCTTTGCCTGCAGTTTCTCTTCCACTGAAGCAGAGTGTGGTAGCTGTAGAAGATTCTTCAGCCCATAAGACTATATATATATATATATATATATATATATATATATATATACATACATACATACATATATATATATATATATATATATATATATATATATATGATATTTGCTACCGGTTCCCAGGAATGGCTTTGCTTGCCCCTGTGTCTTTCTAATGTGAATTACCCATTCCTCATACTATTTCTTGTTTGGCATTCTGATTTCCCAGCCCAGATGGCATCCTTGTTGGATCTGATTACATCTGCCCTCTGCCGTCTTTTCATCTCATTCCCCTTCTTCATCTTTTTTCAAGTTCTACCTGACATACATGGCACCTCGCCAGATGAACTACTTGTCATTAGTATACCTGGCCATTCCACGTTAGTGAATGTTTCCAGTCCTGGTCTGTGAGGGGGACTAGCATCCAGGCAACTCCCCAGCCAAAACTTGCCCTCTAAAGGAAGACTGGGTTCCTCCAAATTCCAGCAAGGGTTCTGGGATTGCAAAGGCTAAGGTTACAATGTATACATGATTGTTTTTATTTGTGGTTTATTAATTTGGTGGATTCCATTCTATAATGTGAATTAAGAGCTATAATGGGCTATATGAAAACCATGGGGTTTTGTGAGACAAGAGCAAGGAAGCAGAGCTACAGAAGAAATGTAATTTTATTGGTGTGGTGATTTGAATAAGAATGGCCCCCATGTGCTCGTGTATTTGAATTCTTGGTCATCAGGGAGAGTGGCACTACTTGAGGAGGATTAGAAGGTGTGGCCTTTTTGGAGGAAGTGTGTCACTAGGGGTGGATTTGAGGTTTCAAAATCTCAAGCATCTCTCTCTCCCTCCCTATGGATCAGGATGTATCCTTCAGCTACTGCTCCAGCATCTGCTGCATGCTGCCATGCTCCCTGCTATGATGATAATGGACCAAACCTCTGAAACTATAAGCAAGCATCCAAATAAATGTTTTTTGTTATAAGAGCTGCCATGGTCATGGCGTTTCTTCACAGCAATAGAACACTGACTAAAACAGTTGGTTGCTACCATGTAAGAGAGGTTTCTTTTTAATAGGGTTAGTGCTGAGACTTCCTTACTACACTGACTTGGGTGGGCTGGACTCTCCTATTTTCAGGACAGACCGTCCATTTTGGTATCTATCTGCTTCACTTAGATGAAGTTTCATTTAGAATGAGAGACTCTATTTTTATTTGATCTGATCTATTGGGTTAATGGGTGCTCAATACAGAAAGATGGAGGCCTAAAATTTCTGCTTAACAAACCTAAACCCCTATCATCTAACAAGTGACAGACAACTCATTTATTACTGAGATTAATCATGTGATGAACATGAAAACATTTCATTAAATACAGAGGGTACAAAGCATGTCCTTCATCTGTATCAGGAGAAACAGGTGTGTTGCTGTACCAGTGTGTGCCTAGCTGGATCTTAGCTGTGTGTGTGTGAGCCTTCTCTCAGAGCTGACCTGCTATTGAAAGAAGTCTCTAGCTCTGAATTGTGGAGTTTCATATTCCAATGTGGTGGTGTCAGCATGCCTTGAACTTGGAGGGACAGGTCCTGTCAACCTGTGAGGCCTAGCTAGATAACATAAAACCCATTCAAGACAGTGTACTTCTAGTCCATTGGATCAGATTCCAAAGTTCTTTTCTTTTTAGTCTCTGTACCTTGTTGCAATGGGTCAGATTTGGAGTGTATGGTAAGTTTTGCAGGTGAAGTCAATTAAATTGAACCCCTTTCTTCTTTCAAATAGCTTGGTTTTGTTTAATTTGCTATTGTCACCTTTTCTCCCAAGATCACCATTTTGGGCCTAGGACACTGCCACTGTGCATATGGAGACGTATGCATACATGAGCCTATGTGCCTTCAGCTCCAGTGGCCATGTCTCCTCCTTCTTTCTACTCTCCTTAGATATAACAGGGTTCCTTTCTCTCACTCAACTTGTGGATGAGTATAACAAATCCACCCTTTACCCTCTCAGCATTAAACTTCAACCACACATCTCCTAGCTGTAATGGCCTAAAATCTCCCTTATAGTGAACAATCTCTCCCAGTTGTCCCTATACTTGGGCCTGGATGAAAAATGGGCCACAAAGACAGTCACTCTGGTCCTTTACAGATATTTGTCACCTGAATTTGATGGCTGTCAAATACTTTGGGCCAGTTGTCAATAATTACTGCCATGAAAGGTCAAAGTTCACACATTCTCAAGTAGTCTGGGGGTGCATACCATTGTTCTCTTGCTTGATTCTCCCATTGGAGGGCAATTGCTTTGACCGCCAGAAAAGAAAAGATTACAGAAGATTATACCTCTTATGGCAATCTTTGTGACTCCTTCAGTGAGAAAAGTCTGTAAGGAGGAGTGTGACTTGCTCAGCAATTACTCACCCTGTTAGGTCTAATTCAGAACACTTCAATTGCCCATTATTTTAACACTTTTTTTTTTTCTTTTTACAAGTACCCAACAGCAATGTTAGAACTGCAGTATGTTCGTGACTACTGTTGCTACCAAGCTCTGTGCTCTGTTTGGAGGATAAACTCTAAGATCTTAGCCAAAAGGTCGAGAAGCGATGGAGGATAAACTCTTCAAAGACACTAAGATCTACCCTCTCCTCATTTGTTTCATGAAAGTCTCTTTAGTTCTGTGTGACTCTGTGAAGCATTCAATATGGTGAATTACCTAAATAACCAAAACTTAGTGCTATTATAAACCAAGCTGTTCTCTATTTATATGTTAGAGTTAATGACCCATGCCCTCTCTAGCAGTGTATTCAAACAATGGTTGAACCACATTTTGGAGTCCTTGGCCAATCATTTGTATTAGCTGTTGCTTTGTGTTTAAGAGCTGATTGCCCCTGTGTTAACTTGAGACTGTTAATATTTAGTTCTGTTTCTATAAAGTCCTATCCACTTCTTCCACAGCCATATGATTTTCCTTTTCTACTAGTGACACTTGATGCTATGAAATAGTATCACATTTTAAAAACAAATTCATGGTTGGAAATGCTAAGATAACTCTATCCCATGCAGAATCCACTTCTTGTACAAAGGCAGTAAGTAGTGTATAGTGCTTAAAGTTATCTGCCTGATCTTAGAAAATCCACTTAGGGCTTCCATTCTTTTGCTCCCATCTGGAAAGGTGACATAACAGGACTCAGCTTTTACAGTTGTGAGACATGGGTGCACAGAGAGAGCCTAGTGCCTCAGGGATAGTAGAATTGCTGTTTTGTCTGTTTCATCATGGATACAAAATTGAGTAAGGGTTTTGTTGCAACTGTCTTGTAGCTCAGGGGCCTTTGGTTATGTCCATCTGTATTCTGGGTTTGAGAAGTTGAGGGGTTGGCTGTTCTTTCCCATCTCCCACAGTTTTGTGATTCTTCTGTTTCTGGGATTTACACAGATGCAAAGTGAATAAAATCAGCCTTCTGCATACCTTTGTGACTTATTTGATAGTTATTCTGAGCTACAAGGATACTGTTATCTGCACATCTGCTCCGGGTGCATGTCTCCTTCATGATGTCAATCACTATCTCTTCTAATCCTAAAAGATTGTGTAATGTTTTACATAAAACCTTTGCCCAAAGGTCTAGTTAGAAGAGATTGCTTATTAGCCACAAAATATTTTATCAGTTGAAATTCTAGGATTATTTTGTTTCATAAACTATCTCACTTTCAGGATTTGAGAACATCAAACTGCAGGAATCAGTCCTTGTCTGTGAAAGTCTGGGATTGGATGACAGCTGAAAACAGGGTTTTCGTAGTTCTGCTTGCCCTAGAGCATCTCATCTGTTCTTTCCCACTTAGGTTTGATGCATTCTTAGGTTGCGTTGCTTACTGTGGAAGCCTCCAGCCACATTTGCCTCTTTAGCTTTCAGTTCCTTAAAATTAAATGAAAAACTCAGTTCTTCCATGAAGTAGCCAACGGTGAAAGGACTCATAGCTACCTGAAGCAATCACAATGAACAATGTGATTCCTGCTTGAAAGTTGTGTTCTCCAGTGTTGTTGGACAGTACACCTATCAGCATTTGGCACGTGATCTTTCTTACTAGCCACGTCTGGAAGTCTAGTTTCTTAGTTGGTATGTAGTGAAAAGTGATCTGGATACACTCATGGTTTCAGGTTGCTGAGTGATTTTTGCCTTTCAAGGTGAAGGCCAAGCTCAGCCTTCTTTTTCTAACATCCACCTTGCTGCTTGCGTGGCCTTCACCCTGTCTAAACCACATGGGTAACAGGAAATAGAAGAGAGCAGACAACCAAACACACAGGGCATCCCAGAAAACCACAGAGGTAGAGATTCAAAACCCAGAGGGAACCAAGAGAGGTCACTTCAAAGATTCTGAGTTCCATGGAAGTTTGTTCATACTTAGTTTTAATGACTGTATTTTGCATTTGCATAATATCAGCACTTCTGTCATGAAATTAAGTTATATGCAGGTATCTTTTAGGTGACTGCAGTTTTCAAATCATGACATTCCCAGGGGTTGGCTTATGAAATTTTCTCATGTTGACATCAACATTTTTTCTTTGCTTTTTTGAGATTATAATAAAATAAACATCATTTCTCCCTTTCTTTCCTCTTTCCAACCCCCCCACATGCCCCTCCATGCTACTTTTTGAAGTTCATGGCTTCTTTTTTTAATAATTGCTACAATTTATATACATATGTATATATACATATATATTCCCAAATATAACCTGCTCACTCAATATAATGCTACTCATGCATGTTTTCAGGGCTAACATTTGGGTTTTTGATGAACAGTGGTTGATTATTTCTCCCACACTCAGCATCCATTAGTAGGCTATAATGTCTTGTGTAGGGTTGGGATCTTCCATTTTCCCCACCCACTTGGGCATATCTATTGGTGACATCCTTGTTCTGTTGATATTTATTCAGTCATGTTGGTGAGACTTCATGAGTGTCTCTTCTGACATTACTAAGAGGAACAGTGCCATAGAAAAGTCCATGATCCTCTGGTGCTTACAGTCTTTCCACCTCCTCTTTTGCAGTGTTCCCAAGTCTTAGGCGTGAAAGTGTTTTGAAGGTGTATTCATCGGGACTGGGCTGCCCAATTCTTCATTTTGATGGGTTGTGATTTTCTGTAATGGTCTTCATCTCTTGCAAAGAGAAGTTTCTCCGATAAGGGGTGAGGACTGCTATACTTATGGGTGGACATAAGGACAAATACTTAGGATGCAGTTAGAGTTTGTGCTGGTTTAGTAAAGTGGTGGTTGTAAGTTCTCCTCCAAGATCTATGATTTCACCAGCACTGAGTAGTTGGCTAGGTTTCCAGTACCAGGCATGGTTTCTCTCTTGCTGAGCAGGGGAATAGCAATTTTTAAAGAGAATGTGGGAGTTGAATGGCAGCTTGGTGGTCACCACATACTCAACATGTTCAAAGGCCCTGGGTTTGATCCCAGCCCTCCTGCCTCACACCCCAGACAGGGCAAGAATGTGGTAGGAAAATAGAATAAAAAAAATATCAGATTGCACTGGGAGTGCTTTTATTTCATAATCTGTTTCAATTTTATACTTATGTGCATTTGTGCTGATTACTACATGAAATACCCTTTTTATTGAGGGTTGTGGTTAAAACATGAAAAATACTTGGTTAGAATTATATTTAACTGACAAATAGAATTCTTTCTCCAGTTTTGTAATGTCTGTTTCCATGGCACCATTAACTTGCTTTGTCATCCATCCTTTCATGCTTTTACGGTGTCAGAACCATGGAAAACTAAGTAAGTTATTCCTCAGAGTGAGACCCTGGGAACAGAGAACCCCCTGTGAGGAGTAAGTGATGGCCTCAGACTTCATGTATGTGCTACAACTTTGATAGAAGACTCAAAACCCCTTTTATAGTATGAAAATTTCAGATTCAGGAACAGGGAATTCATTCAACTCTGGGAAAAGCAGTTTGGGCAAACACATGTTGTTCTGTGTTAGAAAATGCAGACCCCAAGTATAAATACACATGTCATGGTTAATCTTGATTATCACCTTGAGTGGATGAAGAATCACCCAGGAGCCACTCTTCTGGGCATGTCTTTGAAGGCATTTCCAGAGAGATGGGACTAACGAAACACTTTGAATGTGGACCACACCATCCTCCAGCTGACATCCCAGAATGAACAAAAAGGAAAAGAGGAGGAAGGTGACAGAGCAGGAGCATTCCCCTTGTAATACTTCCCATAAATGTCACAAACCAATCTGCTCTCACCATGCCTTCCTGCCATGATAGACTAGATTCCCCTGAAGGGTAGTCTAAAGTCCACCTGTCTTTCCTTATGCCAATTATTAAGTCACAGAGGCCAGAAAAATAATGAAACTGGTTAAAGAAAATGGGAGCACACAGGAGAAATGTGTGTCTAGGCAGCCATTCTCACGTGCTCCACAAGCTCATGGCTCATGCACTTGTCTGCAGCCAGCCACCTGCCTTCAGCAAACTCAGGTCTTGTTTCTAGAGGGTCACGGGTCCACTAAACAAGCAACAGTGAGGCAGCATACACTGCACCCCTAATCTCCAGGGGTAGCTGTTCTGCTCCTTGTTCAGACAATGATCTCTGCCCCAGTGACCCTGACCTTCCTCCAGGTGTGAAGCTCTTGGCATACTCTGTGAGTTCCCCAAGGCTGCTGCATCTCTGGGCAGGATTGATTCTTCACTGTGACATACAACTTAGGAATTCAGTTTCAGTCTTTTCATAGAACAATTGCATTCAGGATTCAGCACAAGCCTTTCCATGTTGCATTCATCCTCAAGGGCTGTTTTTTTTTTCTTCCCCTTGTTTCTATTGAAAGATTGCCAACAGAAATAAATTGAGTGGGATGCACTTCCGTTGTCACCTCTCTGCTTTTACATAGGTATTTATAGTAAGAAGATTAAATATTCAGAAGCTATTCTTCTATTGATATGAAGCAGAGATGCAGGGGTTTAATAAGCTTCTGGGTGGCGGTTTGGTCTAATGAGAAGGGCATGCAAATACCCAGGGTCTAGCTGAGTGAGACTGTCACTCTGGGAGGCTGCTGCCCCCTACAAAGTCTGTAGGACCATCAGCCTGGCTCAGCCATGCCCTGTGCCATGAATGAGCTGGTGGCTGGAGTGGGAACTCCCCAGGCAAAACCTTGATCCAAGCTCATCAATCACCTCTGGGTTTTCTCATGGGAGCACCTGCAACATAGCCTTTAACTCTTAACTCTTTGCTCCATATAGACTCTGCCATTCCAACTTAATATAACTTGAAATAACTCATCTGGTCTGACCAGGAGCCACCTGTCCAAGTGCAGAGGCTATGTGATATTTTCTGTTGTTTTCAAATCCCTGGGTGTGCTGCTTTGTTGATGCATGTGGATTCACAGCCTCTCCATCACATACATACCTGCCCAAGTCTGGTGCTGTTTGGCTGAAAGAACCACCTTAAAGTTATCAGGAGCAGCTTCCAGCCCACTATGGACCTGGAGCTGGCCACACTGCTGGGCTCCTGTCATTGCTTTAAGTACTGTGAAGGGGAGGCATGTGGCATCTGCATCTCTGAGTATGCCATCCTAGCATCCTGAGTATGTGATACTCAGGTCACAGAATCTCTGCCTGTCAACCAGAAGCCACTGCCTTTCCTGTCAGCTGCTCTCACTGGTTTTAGTACTGCTCCCATCAGGTAGGTAGGGGTGTGTGTATGCGCACACGCACATTTGATCACAGGTGCATATGTGTACCTAAAAATTGAGGCCAGAGACCTAGGTTGAGGGTTATTTTTAAAGGGCCATCCACCTTGTTTTTGAGGCAGGATCTTAAATTAGTATGGAATTTCCCACATGGGTTAGGTTGACTGGCAATCCCAGGGATCTTCCTGTCTCTACCTCCCCAGCACTGGGATTATAAGTATGCCCCACCATACCTATCTTTTAAATGGGTCCTAGGGATTAAACTTGGTTCCTCATAGATATGTGGCAAGCATTTTACCAACTGAGCCAACTTCCCAGTCCACTCTCTGCTTCTTATTCTAGTCTTGTTTTCACACAGACTGATCTATCAGCCTCAAATTCCTATCCCTCTCCCAGAGCCCAGGTTAGAATCAGGAATCTGAAACTAAAACCAGCCCTGTCTCCACCATTCCCTCAAGCAGTGGTCACTCCTGCTTTCGCAGCAATGACCATATCTGGTTGTATGCTAACTACAAAGCATAGTAACCATTTTCTCATCTCTGTAGATTTGCATTATGTGAACAAGTTTTATATAAGTGCATTTAATAGCATAATAAATAATTGGGTAACTGTTGCCATAATGACAGAAATATGTTAGAGCCATTTTAAGTCTCAGCCTTCCCAAATTAACTAAGAAAAAAAAAATCTCAGCCCAAGTGCTGTGCTATGGTTCTTACTACATAAGCATGACATAATAGGCAGGGAGGGTGGGATGGGTGAAAAAAAAAAAGAGTCCATTCTTGTTGTCACTACAGAAGACAGGCACTGTCTGGGGTAGAAAGAAGAACTTGGGTAAATGGCTTTAGTTTCCCACAAAGAAGAGTAAGCCTGGCATTGAGCAGCTGGGGGCACACCTGTTGGCTGCAGGCGATGCTTGTCTGTTGCTATATGCATCATACTCACTTTGAGTCCAGGCAGGCTCACCTCCAGACACTGCTCAGGCATAGCCAGGGAAGCCATGTGGTACCAGGAGGTTTCTCCATAACTACAGAACTCAAAGCTTTCCTTTGCCTTCCATCTTCGAAGGGAAGAGGTTCACATGCGTTTGTCCAGCATGTGTTAAAATGATGATGGTTTTACATTTCTGAGCAAGTTTCATGTGAGTCTTTGTTATCCTCTTGGGCTTCCTGGTCCATCCCCACCACAGCCCCACCATCATTTTCAGCACAAGTCTGTTTGTCAGAAAACTCTAATTGCTTTATGTGTGAGCACATTAAACCACAATAAATTTATGAATACAGCTGCTCCATTACCAGAGAACAAGTTTTATCTCCTAATAAATTGATGTTTCTTTTTAGTGTCAACTAAAACCAAAATTTACACCAGAGGAAGTGAACCTTAACACTAAATAATTACTTCAGTGCCACTGGTGGTGAGAAAGGGTACCCACCACCCAGTCCTAAAAAGTCCAGGGCAGAAAAATGGTTTCCCCTGTTAATTGTTTCTTGAAAGCATCATTCAGAGGTGGTTGGAGTTGGAATAGGGGCAGCACACTCTGGCCTCTGAAGCAGCTACCAAAAATGCGGCATCATTGGTGGGAGGTTCTCTATGAGACACAGAAGGCATATGCATGCTGAGGGGTGCAGGAGGGAGCAAAGGTTTTCTTCGGTGTTTCATCTCTAGAGCCACGTGGTAAGTAATGGAATAGCTGCTTAAAAGTCCTAGACTTCAACACGCATTAAATCAATCCACCTCTCCTACTACAAACCATTAAATCAATGTCAATAAAAGGTACAGCTTGGACAATGAAATTACATACATTTTAGAGACTCTGGACTAAAATATCTGTGTTTGTTCTTTTGCCATGGCTGACAAAATACCTGATAGAAGCCACTTAATGGGGGAATAATTAATCTTGGCTCATGGTTCCAGGGCGCACAGCTCATCAAGTCAAAGAAAGTGTGGCTGACAGTGCTCCACCTGTGGTGGCAGGAGTTTGAGGCATGGCTTGTTACGTCTTGGTGAGCTAGGAAGCAAAGGGAAAGCTGAAGTCCCGAAGTGAGTTGGGTTTGCCCCCAGTGACATACTTCCCCCAGCCAGGCTCCATGTGCCTGAACCTCCCAGAAGAGTGTTAGCAGCTGAGGGCCAAGTCCCCAAATACTGGGCCTATGGACATATTTCACATTCTGATGCTAACAGTGGCCAATGTCTGGCTTTTATGCTTCTGGTTTGGAGGTGGGCATTCAAATGGGGTCAGGTGTGACACACACACACACACACACACACACACACACACACACACACGAGCATGCATCTGGAGGGCAGATCACAATTCTCGGTGCCATTTCTCAAGGCTGTCCATCTTGTTTATTGAGACAGAATCTCTTACAGAGTCCTGGAGTTCACCAGGTAGGCTAGGAAGACTAGCTAGTGAGCTCCAGGGATCCTACTGTCTCTACCTCCCCTGTACTGAGAGCAAAAGTATATGCCACCAAGCTTTGCTTTTCCCATGGGTTCTGGGCCTAAACTCAAGCCCTCAAGCTTGTGAGGAATACATTTTACTCATCTCCCTAGCCCAAAGGCTGGCTTTATTCTTATTTTTGAGTATGATGCCTCATTTATGTATATGGGACTCATTTATGAAGTGTACTGAATACCTCCAGCCTGAGGAGCTTAGGTAGAATGAAAGGCATTATTTGATTTACTTTCCATTCGTTTATGCAAAATAAATATTACACGCACACACACATACACACACACACACACACACACACATGCACGCACACACACGTGCACAGAAAAAAACTGCTAGAGAGACAGAACTCTTGCAATTAATTCCCCCTCATTCACGTCTGGCACAGACTAGAAAGTCTCCCTGTTTCTGGCATGCTGGAGAATTTCAGCAGAGAATACCTGCATGAGCCAAGCCGGAACCTGCACATTGGCATGACCCCACCTCTGCACTTCACAGTGTATAGCCCTGAGCTGTCACTTGTTTCTGGGCCTCAGCCTTCCAGTGACCACAGCAAAGGAAAGCTCTCTAATTCGAAGGCACTGGTCTTGTGACTGAAGTGTGAGCTCTGGTCTAGTATTTCACTAAAGTCCTCAGCCACATCTTCCGCTTCACATAATCCACACTGCATTACACTTTCTCCACCTTTAACTGGCTGCTCCGCGCTGTCCACAGCCAGGGTCTGAGGGAGAATAAAGGAAAGCAAACATACCAATGTGGCTCAGTGACTCTGTGCTTCCTGGTTTAAAAGCTAGGCATCTTTAAATGGCATTTTAATGATGGTGACTTGATCAGCACACACTTCCTGCACTTCATTGTACAACCTATGAGCTCTTGCCTCTAGCATTTTGGAACAGTTCTAGTGCTGATGGAATGACTTTTATAAAGTATTACTAGCTACTGGGGAAAAATTTCAAAGTAAAAGGAAGATCCTGTGAAAAATCACATAAAAATGCACTGGGTTTCAGGGGCAAATTTATCAAGGGTTTAATGAGAAAGTATCTTTAGTTCTCCTTGAGAAATGTGGACTTAGTGTTGTAGAAGCCTGTGTTAGAGCTAAGAATTATTACAATCTTGAATTATTAGAATGTTTATTTCATGGTGATTTCTAAGAATTCCTTACTTACATTGAGGGGGTGGTTTTTATATAATCTAAAGTCATGGGTTCTCTCATGTATGTAACAAAGCAAGTATAAAGGCCTTCTGTAGTACTTGGAATCTCTTACTATTGAAGTTATTTTGAAGAGTTAGTGTTACCATGTCTTGGCTTATACAACCCACAGCACCATGGAACCAACTCCTTGTTGAGAAATACACATAACCCCACACTCGCCACCACCATTATAACCTCACTCCTATGGGAAAATCCAACATCCTCTTTATGCCGTGGTTTCTAGAAACACATTGTGGTGAGAAGTCGAGAATGCCATATTTTCTAAATGTGAGCCCTCGGCCCTTATAACCTCGGTTATGACTTGGCAGGGTGGGAACAATGTATTTGATGTTCAAGGTCGTTTAGGACCCAATTTGAGTGTGGTCTTAGGTATACAATGTGAATGAAGAATGTATCCATAAACCCTGAGTCTTAACGAGAAATCTGGAGCTTTTATATAGGCTTTAAAATATATATATATATATATATATATATATATATATATATATATAGTAGTGTTGTACAGCTTTAAACTTTCTGTCTCTACTTTAGATCATGCCAAAGACCATATTCTTTGAAATACGGACTAAAGCTGATAAAAACCATAGGCTTAAAAGAAAGTTCACCATGTGCCTGTTAATCAGAGTATGTTACCTGTTTACATCTGTAATTTTATAGTTACCATTAAGACCCTACAGAGAGTCATAGTCATTCAGTTCCAAGGGTTTGTTTGGAAATCATTTAACTAAATTGAAGATATCCAATCAGTTTTTTTTTTTTAATCTCTTTAGGGTGGTTCTATAGCTCTACTGGTAAAGTATCTGCCTAGCATGCACGAAGCCATAGGTTGAGTCCCCAGGACTGTATAAACTGAGTGTTGGTGGTGCATGCCTATAGTTCTCAGTACTCTGGATATGGAGGCCAGAGGACAAGGAGTTCAAGGTTATATAGGAAGTTCAAGGCTATCCTGGGATACGTGAAACTATGTCTCAACAACAGAAATGTTATTTAGAATAATATTCATTGTCTTTAGGGATTATAAGAAGTGAGTATTCATTGGTAGATGGACACTGAGTGCATGGTGACACAAAGCCTGGTGCCTAGAGCAAAGCCAGCCCACATGCTGTTATTGTTGCAAATAAGAGCCAGCTCACAGAACATTTGATGAGAGTATCTAACAGAAGGTCTTCTTCATCCATCAAGGCAAGATAGTGAACCTTGGAAACCTAGACATTAGAAGGATGAAAATTTCAGGGGTGTTATGCAGCCAGCAGATAGATGTCACTGACAGATCACTTGCCTAGTAGGCATGAGGCTCTGGGTTCAATCTTCATCACTGAAAAAGTATGATACACAGATTGTAGATAGGTAAATAGGGTGTGTGTATGTGTGTGTGTGTGTAACAGAGAGAGAATCTAGGAGTATACAGTGTTAGGGATCAGGATTCCTAGTCTTATTACAGATCTTAAAATGTTCATAGTCAAATTAGTAAACACTAAATGAATAGAAGAGGAAGAATTGTCTTTTTAATCCTTTGAGGACACTTGTCATGAAGTTATTTCTACCAAAAACTACACTAAACTTAAAATTACTTTCATAATATGACTTGTTTTAAGATGCTTAAACTATCATCATTTTTTTATTATTGCTTTTCTACTAATGTTGATCTTATCAAATGTCAGGCTTGACACCATTTTCCTCAGTCATAAGATACACACTTTTTTTTTTTAACAATTTGACATGTCTCATACCTAGATACATTTCATAGCCAATGTTAGTTTTAGTGGTATCATTTTCTTTCTTCTTAAGAGGTACATAGGATATTCTATAACCAATGGCTTCTTAAATTCAGTGATGCTAGAATGTTATCATTGCTTGCTTCAGAATGTTCTTTTTTACAATTTTGTATCACAAAACTAAAACCATGTTAATTTTTAAAATAATTTAATTCATTTGTCTAGGGGCTGGAGAGATGCCTCAGTGGTTAAAAAAGCATTTCTAGCCACAGAACAGAGGCTTAATTCTCTGAGATTTGTGACATGTAAAGAGATTGTGGTGTCCCTGTTGATTGTGACAATAGAGAATTAACATCATAACTATATCTATCCTGTCAAAAGCCCTAGGGCATAGAAACAATTTTGTGAACCTCCACTGTGTACATGTCATATACATTCATACTTATCAGAAGGGCCTCAAAGTTTATTAAACATTCTGCATGATACCACTTGAGCCATCTGTTCCATGGGCTGTGCACCTCATCTCAGCATTCTCTAGACAATATGAGCCAAGACCATAGAGATGGGTTTTAATGTCAATACAAAATAATGTAACAGAAACCTATAGAAACCCTGTTGCACTGACAAAATGAAATGTCAGAGGAGGTCTTTTGTAATGTAATATCGAAACAAAATGTCAGACAAAATCCAAGGAGGCACCATTGTAATGTGAAGATGAAGCAGTATCTGTGCCAACCTTAGAGACATGACACTATGAGAGAAGAGGAAACGAAACAGTGTCTTCAGAGGCTATGACTTCACTTCTCCACGTGGCTTTGTTAGTTGGCTGACTCGTGACAGAAAAGTCCTACATTGTGTTTTCTAACTCATACTTTTGCAACCCAGGAGACCCCCCTCCCAAGTACTGAATATTGACTAATGTCTAGCTTCAAAAGTCACCCGTATTCTCCCTTGTTGTCCTTGTATTTATATTATTTATATGTCATTGGCTGTGCTACCTGATTCCCCTTCAGTGCTGCTAACCGTTTTTCATCCCAATGGGTCTTGGTGTAGCTTCCCTGCACACTGGTCCTTGGGCATCGGCAGATGGTGTGAAATACAGAATGGCAGGTGACTCTGCTGGTGAAAGCTCTCACGGACTTAAACAGATGCCTGGATCCATTGTTTTCCCCTCTATTTCAGGTAGAAGCCGGAATTGTCCTGCCTCCCTGACCTTCAGTATAAGGCTGGTTTTGAAACCTGTTTCTTTGCCCTTATGCCTGGTATATATCTCTGGTATATATCTGGTAGTCTTTTGACTGGGTAGTGGTCTACATATTTTCTAATTAATAATTTCTTATTAATTAAACAAAGACTATATGTATAAGCAAAAAATTGAATTTTTACTAAAATCTCCGATGACATTGAGCAATTTTGAAACATACCTATGTATCAAAGTTTGTCTAGTTTCCTTTTTGTTGCAGTGGTAAAACAGACCAAAAGCAACTTAGAGGAAGAAAGGGCTTATTTCAGCTTGCACTTCCAGGACACAGTCCATCATTGAGAGAAGTCAGGCAGGAATTTGTAGCAGAAACTGTGGAGGAGTGCTGCTTGCTGTCTCACTTCTGTTGCCATGCTTACCTAGCTTTCTTATATAGTCCAGGCCCACAGTGGGCTGGTCCCTCCTACATCTATTAACAATCAAGACAACTTCATAGTCATGCACACAGGTCAGTCTTATCCAAGCCTTTCCTTAATTGGGACCCCTTAGCAGATGTCTCCAGACTGTCAGGTTGACAGATAAAGGCCACTAGTCCAAAGTCTTTGAACATTTTAGGCATAGAAGCGAAGGTTTTTACTATGTAAAACAACTTATAAAGAACAAAGTGATTCATTTTAATTGGTGACAACATAATTTTAAAATCTAATGCTGGTGTTTAGTTAGCATGCATAAAACCCATGGTTCTGCCCTAGCATGGCATACACTGGGCATGGTGGTGCACATCTCAAGCCTAGCTCTTCCTGGGCAGAGGCAGCAGAAACATAAGTCTAAGGTCATCTTTGACTACTGGTGAGTTCAAGGCCAGTCTGAGTTGCATAAGACCTTGTCTCAAAAAAAAAAAAAAAGCATTAAGCAACACTAGAATAAAGTGACATTTAACTGGAAATGAAACAAAAGCAGAATTGGCCAATAGTCTGTGAAAGTGCTGCTGCTGCCATTCATCAGTGAGACAGTGGGGATGTGGAGACCTTGGAGAGTTCAGCCATGAAAACCAGTGGTCGTGAAGAACCTCAGCCTGTTTCTTAAGAGTTAGAGAAGCAGTACTGACGGTTCCCTTTCAGAGTGGAGGAGGCATGGCTTTCTAGAAGACTAAACAGAAGGACTGACGCATTCAATGGAGCATTTGGCTGACTTCCAGATAATCAGATTATCCATTGCTTTTTCTATGACTCTCATTATTTAGGATCCTGTACCAAATTGGGTTGGCTTGTATCCATTCTCATGTACCAGTCATGAAAGCCCAGTCCTTTCTGGAAAAAAAAAAGTGTGTTGGGGGGAATATGCCAGGACCTATAACCATGTCCTCAGAGCTCCATAATTGTGGGCGGACTAGGCTGTGAGGAAAAGCACCTCCTGCTCCTTACCACCCACACCAGAAAGCAATTTGAAGAGTTCTGAATGAGGAGCTGCCAGTTCTCTGGTGGGAGAAAGAGTAAAGGCAGCACATGGTGGAACTGGGTGAAGAATTGAACGCAGTAATCACCACGGTGACCAATGGGGGTAAATGCATGTTACAGCTAAAGAGATGTCAAAGAAAGGAAGGCTACTTTAAGCACAGTGCCAGAATGTGAGATGGGTAGGAGGACTCAGCTGAACCTTAAAAATGGTTTTATACTTGGGGCTCTATTGGTAACACGTTTGCTGCTGTAGCTTCATTTTTGAAGCTGGTGAGGGTAATGTGTGCATGGAATGCCATCACTCAGAAGGCTGGGAGGATCACCTCAAATTCAAAACCAACCAGGGCTATATAGCTAGACCCTGTCTCAAAGACATTGGCATTTAAGTAAATTGTGTGCATTTCTTTTTAAAGGAGTACAGAAATTGTTGTGTCATACACATGTGGCATGGTTTACTATCACAGACAACTATCACTTTTAGCTTGTAGCCACATGGTCCGTATATTTAAATTTTATTGTAACTACCTATCTGCCTAGTGTATTCTTTTATATTGTCACACTGAATTGAAGTATTTTCTCAGAATTTTTCATTGTCTGAGAATTTCCTAAGTGCATATTATGCGCCCCCTTTCACTCCCCTCCAGTTCTCCTCCTTTTTCCCTCTTCTCCTTCCCAACTCCAATGCCCCTTTTAACCCACTGAGTCCACCTGTATGAGCATGGTGCAGGACCCTCTACTAGAACATGGGTAGCTTCAGAGATGCCAAAGCCCTTAAGAAAACTGACTCTTCCTTCCTTAGCACCCATCAATTGCCAATAGATCATCAGATAGGGGTGGGACTTCATGAGCCTCTCCTCCATCCATGCTGGGATTTCGGATGGCTTGATCTTATACAAGCCCTGTGCAAGCAATCATGGCAGCTGTATAGGACACCATTGTAACATTTTCTACACTGATTTTCATAGTTAGTCATTAATTTTCAGCCCATGCAATAGTACCAGGCATGAGTTCCATCTTGTGGAACAGGCTTTAGATCTAGTCAGGAAGTTCTGGTTACTCCCAGAATCTCCATGCCATGATTACACTAGTGGGCATAATTAATCAGACCTGTCATTACTGTGGCTCACAGGGTTTACAGCTGAACAAGACTGTTGGGCACTTTTCTCCTCCAGGGCCATATATAGGACCATCCAGAACTTCCAAGTTGATTATTGAAATGATATTTGAAAATTGAGAATTAAAAATAACATAAATCAGAAAGTCCCATGATAACCAAAGAGAGTAAATGGTATTTGTGTGTGAGTGTGTGTGTGTGTGTGTGTGTGAAAATGGGGTCTCCTTATGACCTTATACATGAGGGCAGAATGACCCAAAGCCAAAGGTCTCTGGCTTCTCCTGAGTAGATACTGAAATGACCTCAGAGAAGGATTTTCCTGTGGTGGTGGGCGTGGTCCAGGCCACGGTGATGATCTGCTTCTCAGAGCACTCTCCGTAAATAAGCAAATGAAGCAAAGAAAATAAAGAATGCTATAGGAAAAATAGTGGTGTAATCAAAGCTTCCTGTTTAAATGAATACTGAGCAATATTGGTATAAGTTGAAAAAAATTATTACATACACTATGCTGTTACTGTAAGGGAGGGGAGAAAGGGAGGGATTGGGAATCACTGTGTAAGAGGCCTCTTCCTGTCTTCCTTAATAAAAAGTTGACAGATATACTTTAGTAAAGCAGAGAGAGAGGAGGGAGAGAGAGAGAGAGAGAGAGAGAGAGAGAGAGAGAGAGAGAGAGAGAGAGAGCTGTTACAGTCATATCGTTCAGAAATATCTGAATACCAGAGGAACTTAGAAGAGGATCATTATAGAATCCTAAGTTTTTGTGTTATCAAAGAGCTCATGTAGACAACTCATGCTTAGTTGTATTGAGTTATATTGATTAAAATCACCAGCTAAAAGATGGAAAGTGAAGTGAACCATGACAGTCCTTAATGAGAGAGTAGCAAACCAGGAATGAAGATTGACACATCTTGGCTGTCTCAGCTTGAGTTGAAGGAGTTACATGGGGGCTGGGAGGTCAGAGCAGCAGCTGCCATGGAGCAGGATTGCTGGTAGCCAGTCTTTCAGGTAGCATTTGAAATGTAGTTGACATACATGCAAGGGACTTTGAAAACATGCAAGCCACTTTATAGTAACTCTGTCTTTAACTATATATTAACAGTCCCAAACAATTCCAGTCACTGATTGTATTCTCCTCATGCAGGTGAGGTGACTAACCAACATTTGTACTAATTCCCTAATGCAGCTAAGAAAGTTTTAAGTTGCAACATGGACAAATCATAAATATAAACAGTTAATTAATAATCGTGAAATAAATAAAAGGAATAAAATAAGTAAAGTAAAAACAACAAAGAAAATAGTGTTAAGTTCTTTAAAATATTGAGAAACAGTAGCCCTAAGGTGGTTTGAGTGAGAAATGCCCCCATAGGCTCATGTATTTGAACACTCAGTCCCTGAGTAGTGTTATTTGGGAAGATTTTGGAAGCCCCATTAGGTGGAGGCATGGTTGGGAGCACACTTTGAGGGTATATAGCCTCATCTCCTTTCCAGTTCTTTCTCTGCTTCATGTTTGTGTCTGTAGCTGTGACCACTCAGCTTCCCACCTCTATAACTGTCCCCTGACTCTACAGCTGTCCTACCTTTGTGGACCCTTCCTCAGGAACTGTAAGCCAACATAATTCGGCTCAACCAAGAGTTGATTTTTCACATGGTATTTTATCACAACAGAAAATAACTAATACAGACACATAGAAAGTTTTCCTTATTATTCGGTGTATCTAACCTTCTTTCATTTTCTTTCTGGCTTTCTTTCTCTCTTTCCTAAGTAAAGAAGTATTTCCTTGTTGTTATTTTAGTTTTCAAATTGTTGTCTATTATGACCTATATAGGTAGTATGTCTCTTACTACATTGCTTCCCATTTTGAGTCATTTCAGAGAGCCCATATAGAAATTAGCCATTATTTTAAATTAAAATATAGTATAGAATTAAGCCCTGCATTACATTGGGATTTTACCTTTAAACAGAACGAAAGACATAGCTCTCCTTCTTTTCTTTAGTATTTTGCAATTACGCTATCATTAAAGACAAGAGAATGCAAAAAACAAAGAAAACATTAGCCCTGGATTCTATGTAATCATGTCATGATTAAAGTATTAAAATAATGATTGGATAATTAGTTTCTATGCTTGTGTGATAAGACCACTCTAATATGAAAAAGAACATGATAATCATCTTATTTTGTCATTGAAATCTATCAGCTTTTGTAATTTAATTTCCATTGCTTTTTTATTTCAAAGTTTGCAACATAATCCTAATTTTTACTTTTTTTCCCTGGCTGCTGTTGCATTTTTTTTTAACGTGGGTTATTGAATTCTGTCTACTCTTTAGTCAGACTCCTGAATGTCTGTCTTAGTTTGAAGCACAGACCTTAACTCTGGGTCACAGCTGGCTAACCTTTGCATCCCTGAGGGCTTTTTTGAATGAATAACACAACCACAAATTTCCATCTACTCTCTCACCTGCTGAAATGCCTTACAAGCACTTAGCATTTGTTTGTAAGTTGAAGAAAGCCACCTATCTAGTGCACTTGGGAGGTTAACCCCAGGTTATAATGACCCATTGAGTTGTGTGGAAGGGAAGAAAAAAAATGTCGTGTGCAGTTTCTTACAGGTGTAACACCTTACAGGTGTTTTCCAAACTGCTTTTAGATTTGTAGATGTGCCTGAGTTCATTTTCTTCCTGTCACCTGCTTTTATGGCTCCATAGGGTGGCTTGCTGGGGAGCGGACTTGCGGCCCAGACCCTGCTTCTGACTGTTGCCTGCCCTTTGCTCATTTCCTTCAATAAAGTGGGGCAGGGGGCTACAAGGCCACGAAGTCTCTCTCTCTCTGGGGTTTTTGGACCCACCAGGTTCTCTCATCAAAGACCATCTGTTTAAAAAGTTCTATTCAAATATGGCTTTTTTCCTGTAAAAACTTGAATAGTTCTAGCTCATATATTTTTAAGATTTTGTTTTGTTTTGATGCTTTTAAAATGTTACATTTTTATTTAGTGTGTGTGTGTGTGTGTGTGTGTGTGTGTGTGTGTGTGTGTGTGCAGCACTGTGTTTATGTGGAAGTCAGAGGACTACCTAAAAGTTCTCTCCTTCCACAATGTGGGTCCAAGGAATTGAACCCTATGTTAAAATGCCTCTATCCCCTGAGCCATCCCACCAGCACACTGATTTAAAAAAAAAAAATCTAGGTATGGGGCACATACCCCCAACATTTGGGAGGCTGAGGCATGATGATACCTTAAGCCTAGCAGTTCAAGGGCAGCCTGGATAGCACAGTGAGACCTCTTCAATTAATAATAATAATAACAACAATAATACTTTTGTTCTGTGACTTAGGCAACTACTTCCTCTGAAGTGTTAGTATCCCACAATCAATAGTCCTTCCCAGTAGAAGCTAGCCTGAATCATGTCTGACTCTAGTCAGAGAGAGCCAGGGAGGCCTCAACTGGGCTTTTCTCTCTGTGTTTATTAATGGGTCCTGAAGCTGTGTGTGCCTGTGTACATGTGTGTTTTGCAGCTGGAGGCGTTCCCTTCAAAAGTAAAGGTAAATTCCCCTTGCTCCTGCTTGAGACCACTGACAGGCTAATAAGGAAGAGTGATGACGGTAATAAAGCCAACTGCTTATAAAATGATAGGGCTGTTACCAGGGGCCACAGAGGACGGACACAGAGTCCACAGGCTTCCCACCAATGAGATGACCTCCCTGTGATCCACAGAGCATCCTGGGACCCAGTGCTATCTTTATCGGAACAAACCCGGGATTAACAGTCTTGATGACTAGCATTTTAACCCAGAGAGTATAGCTATATGGTTTTAATTTGTTATGATTTATTATACTGAAATTGGTGTGAAATGGACAACAAATCATGGGTGTCACAATCTAGCGATGAATTTTATCAGCTGAGCAAGGGGAGTGCCTGTGGGATTTGCACAAGCATCTCATAATTCTTTTCATATTACAGATGATGAGGAAAACTGTAAAAAGAAACTGAAGGTGACATGGTATTCCCTAAGTAGCTAATTTTGCATGTACACATAGACACATATAAATAGAGCTACTTGGTCTCTGTTTCGATGCCTCTGTACAATTTAAAGTGATTGATTTGTATACAGGTAGAGATCTATTTAAGGTGATTTGTACATAGGCAGAGATCTATTTGCCTGAAATCCATTAACCCAATACTAAGACCTTGGCCCAATCGCTTATGTATCTGGGTTGTCTATAGAAAATTAAAACGTTACAAGATATTTACCAGTCATAATTCATTTCATGTTTATATTTGAGTGAATTTAGATTCATCCCCTCATTAGAAAAGTGTTAGGATGGGAGAAAGAGCTATCCCGAAATATCAAACACTATAAATACCCTCCTGCATCACACACACACACACACACACACACACACACACACACACACACACACACACACAAAATCTGCCCCTGTTCAAAGCTAACTTTGCATGTATAATTAATTGGAACATCACATTCTTGCTTCACAGCCCAAAGAGAAATTGAATTCAGGTGTTTGTGGAACATATGGGGGTGTACTTCGAATTTATGACCTGCAGCTTGAGTGTAAAACCCCAAGATATTTGCTGTTAAGACTTAATGAAGCCTGTGCAGAAGAGCTGTTTTTATTTGTAATTTGGTAGCCGTCGCATTTTCTGGTTTAGTCTCCCTACTTCCTCTCCTATTCCGAATCTATCCTGGAGCCCATGAGATAGTGGAAACCCCACATACCTGGCCAGTCTTCTTTAACTTTTAGCCAGCTTGAGAATTAGTTTGCTCCACATCATTTTTGTATGTCTAAATTTTAATTCAGCAGTGTTGGCTTTGTCACTTGAACAGGTGACAGAATGCAGAGCAATACCTAGAAAGAAGAAAATTTTCAAAGGAGAGTTGACCACATTGACCCTTGTGAAGAAAGCAGAGATGCTGGGCATCAGAGATGACTTAGTTGCTAAGCACACCTAAGCATCTGAGTAGATCCCCAGCAGTCACACAGAAACCCAGGCAAGGTGGCCCATACTTGTGACTTCAGTGCTGGGAAGGCATGGGCAGGAAGAGCCCTGAAACTTAGAGCCAAATAAATGAGCTCCAGGTTCAGTGAGACCCTGTCTCAAATAATATGATGGAAAACAATTGAGGAAGATACTGGGCGTCAACCTCTGTTGACACACACACACACACACCTACTAATGCTCAGAGATATCACATGCACGCACACACATACATGCACATGATGTGGAGGCCTCAAGTTCATTGCCATCTCCCTAAGAATAAGCATCTCTCAGGAGATAGGTCTCCACTACACCCACCTCTGCCTTGCTGCTTGTCCCTCCAGTTGAGCAGAATGCTCCAGACTTTGAGTGCCAGGAGGAAAAACAAATGCAAGCATTCCCTTCTAACAGATGGGTGTAATGAGTTTAATGAGGAATCTGTATTTGCTTACTAATTTACAGCAATTAAGAACTTACTTCTGACATCTGTAGATGAAAACTACTTCTCTGGCAATGGCAAGATCAGGACTATTTTATGGAATTGCTAATCAGCACAGAATGTACCTCAGTGTCAGGAGGGTGGCTTCCTTAACTCTGAGTTGGTGCCATATTTCTGTGATTCTGTTTGGATCCCTTGAGTACAGAGACACCCCATCCATGATTTGCCATCTCTGTTTAAGAGTTTATTTGCCTCCACTCTATCATGCTGACTGTCTGTTCTGAACGGCTCACCACCCCTCACATCCACACTTGACATCACAGTGAGACATTGCTTAATGATGTGAGGTGTTGCTGGTTGTCGAGGCTGCCTGTTTCCAAGACTGCTTGACAAGTATGCCCCACATCTGTTGCTCCCACCATCACTCTCTTTCTGTTCCAATGTCCCTTTTGCTTTAAGTGACATCCATGTAATATCTGCACTTCAGACTCCATGTTAGGACAAAATAGGCATGGCAAAGTTCGACACCAGAAGAAGTTCTACAAGGAAGGGAATTCACTTGTTTTCTCCCAATCAACATGTTTTCAAAGATAACAGTGTTCAGGAAAGGGGCAATAGCTCAGCTGTGCAAGCATGAAAAGCTGTGTTTGATCCCCAGAACCCATGTATAAGAAGATGTGTGGGTGGTGCACACCTGTGTTCCTGGTCCTGGGGAGTCAAGAGTCAGGAGGTTTGCTCACCTGTGAGCACAGCACAGTTAGATGAGTGTGAGCACTAGGCTCTCTCTCTGCCTGTCTGTCTCTGTCTCTCTGTCTCTGTCTCTGTCTCTGTCTCTCTCTGTCTCTCTCTCTCTCTCTCTCTCTCTCTCTCTCTCTCTCTCTCTCACACACACACACACACACACACACACACACACACACACTGTGATTAGGACAGCTGTCAAAGTGATGGAAACTTCCAGTAGGAAAAAGCTTGATTGAGTGTGGATCACATTATTTCCAGGATCTGAAATATCTGGAAATTAACTTCTTGTGTTTTAATTAGGAATAGAATAATGGCCCCTTTGCATCTCCAGTAATTGGGTGCCAAGCACAGGTGTGAAATTCACTAGCATTTGGGATACTATTTTTGAGCTTAGGCCAGAAAGTAAATTGCTAGGGCTGAGGATGGAGCAGAAGTGAAGTGGCTGAGGGTGGAGGCTAGCATGGCTAACGAACATTTGCTGAGCAGCTATCCTTCTGTAATTGGTGACTTGAATTGTACCTGGTAAGCCAGGATCCTTCCAAACCTTAGGAAATGAATGTCTCCTTGTATGTGACTTGTGAGCGAGCTCCCAGCAGCTCTTGGGTCTCCTTCAGACATCCACACTGGGAACAAAAGTCTCTTGAGCTCAGCAAGGTATGTTCACCAGGCTGTGGGAGACAACCCAATTTCCATGAGGAGTGATTTTTCAGAACAGAGTGTTTTAGTAGATAGTCATCCCCCACCCTCACCCCCCCAAGAAAGAAACAAGCAGTTGAGAAGCAATCTATGGAACATTCTTGACCAAATACTGGTATTCCATGATTTGCTAGGGTATGTAATGGGCATTGATTTTCCAGTTATATCTTCTATAGCAGTGTTTACTGGTGCGCTTTCTTTCAGGCAAGAACTTTGCAGGAACCATCTTTATGAATGATAGTAACAGAATCCCCTTGTACAATAAGCATCTTGTTTCCCTGCTCTTTTGACCAGCCTGTTTTTGCAACAGGCCATATTCATTTGGTTTTAGAAAAAGGGTGGAGTTGTATGTATTTCAGGTCACTTTAGCCAGTTAAAGCAATCACACGTCATTCTCCAGGGTAGGGTAGGAGTAGAGGGTGGGTACATGCAGGTTTGCAGGAGGAAAGCCTAGGGAGTGCACTGCTGGGAGGGTGGTGCATAGACAACCACTTAGTAAGAAGCATGCAAGGTCTGCTCCTAGGCCGGGTTTCTTCAGCCTTGACTCTAAGATACAGCCTAGTTTTGCCCTGCTTCCTTTCCCATGTGTTGCCCCCCCACCCCCGCCAGACCCTCTTTGTATGTGTGTGTGCCTACAGGTATAGTACGCATATGTGTGCATGTGCCTGTCCGTGGAGACCAGAGGTCAACCTAAAGTATCCTCCTCCTCCTCAGTCTCTATCCACCTTGTTTTTGAGACAGAGACCCTTGCCACTCTGACTAGGTTGGCTTACCAGCCAGCCACAGGCATCTACTTTTTTCTACCTCCCAGATTTTGCTGGTTAATTCTGATGTCAACTTGGCAAGGAATTGGGTATTCATGTAGAAACAGCCTCAGTTGAGAAAAAAGATTGCCCTGTTGATTGAGGTGGGGGCCCCAGTTCACTGTGGGTGGTGCCACCCTTTGCCTGGTGATCCCGGATGGTTTAAGAATGCAGGGTGAGCAAGCCATGAAAGCAAGCCAGTAAAGAAGCACTCGTCCAGGACCCTTCCCTGTTTGAGTTCCTGCTCTGACTTCCCTCAGCAGTGGAATGAGACCTAAAAGTTGCAAGTGTGAAGAAACTCTCTCTTTGCCAAGTTGTTTATGGCCATGATGTTGTGCTACACCAACAGAAATCCTAACTAATACACAGATTATAAGCATGTGTCAACATGCTTTCTTTTGCTACATGGGATTTGGAAATCAAACTTGGTGCCTCAGGCTTACATGAAAATTACTAACTGAGCTATCTCCCCAGTCCTTTTGATACTCTGAAACTGTGGGAATGTTCTCATCAAGTTGGAGTCAAGAAACATGAGAGAGCAGACCTATGATAGTCACATTTCAAATCCCTGCTTGTATCGAATCCATAGACATCCTGTTGGACAGAGCAAGTCATCTGGCCATGACCAACACCAGTGAGCTGTATGTTTTCTTTTTCTGCCTAACAGATTAACATGATTTCAGTCATTTCAAACAGCACACATTTGTATTCCATTTCTGTGGGTCTGGAGTTGGGACATGGCTCAGGGTTTCATAGTCTCATAGGACAATGAAGAGGGCAACAAGGCTGGCTATTACATGGAGGCTCTGCTGGGCAAGTCTTGGCCTCCTTGCTTGTCCTTTGCAACTGTGGCACTCAGGGCAGGTAACTCAAGTCCAGAGGTGAGCAGGGTGGATGCCATATTCTTAGGTGATCCTATATGTGCAATCACTTGAATTCAATAATGGTGACCCCATTTTTTGATTAGAAACAAATGTAGGTCCTATCCACACTTGAGGGTGAATTTCAGAAAGGCAGTGCCCCTGAAGGTGAGGGACTTGGGGGGGGGGCAACTTCAAAGTGAGCCCTTCACACATACTTGCTGACTAATGTACTCTGTCAGAGCCACTGGTGACAATCATGGACAGGACCTAGGAAAAGTTATATGCATCCTCATTCTTAGAGGCACTGTATGTAACACAGGGCTTATTTACATCAGAGAATAGCTGGGGAAGAATTAAGTCCAGGCTCAGTTTGAATTGGAAGTAGAGGGTGGATTAGGAGAGCAGGGCTCTAAGGACAAAGTCCACCTGCCAAATTGTTGGTGAACTTCGGTAGCCACCAGACATCCCCTTTGGATACCAGAATTTGTGGATGCCAAAATTCCCTACTTGATGTTGAAAGACATTTGCATAAAAATCTATGAATATATGCCCATATATTTTAAATCCTATCTAGATTTGTAATACCTAATGGTATATGAATACTATGTAACTTATCAGTATGCTTGCTTATATGTGGAATAATGATTTATAAGTTAGTCATGGGTTGGTGAAATGGCTCAGTTCATAAAGGCACTTGGTGTCATGCCAGCAGCCTGAGTGGTGGAAGGAGAAAACCACCTACAAATTCATCTCCAAGCACCGTGCACATACACACAATAAAAGGGCTATGTCTTTTGTACCAACAAGGGTTGTGTTCTTGTGATTTTAATGAGTGGTTTGATAATGTCCCTTTAAAAAAAAAAGTTAAGGGTTGCTAGGCATGGTGGCACATGCCTTTAATCCCAGCACTTGGGAGGTTGAGGCATGTTGATCTCTGAGTTTGAGGCCAGCTTGGTCTACTGAGTGAGTTCTAGGACAACCAGGGCTACACAGAGAAACTCTGTCCCAAAAAAACTAATTAATTAACTAATTAATTAAAAAGTTAAGGGGCTTGGGAGATAGCAAAGTGGTGAAGCACATTGGTTCTTCTTCCAGAGAACCTGGATTCAATTCCCAGCACCCACATGTTACCTCAACCTTCTGTAACTCCAGTCTCAGGAGATCTGGTGCCATACTCTGGCCTCTGTGGGCGTGGTATATACCCATACACACAAAAATATATAGTAAAAGAAATTAAAGTTATGATCTTAACAACTTTCCCTCTCAGTACTTCCTACCCAATGACAGCTGAGCCCAAGGATGAGCCCTATGGAGAACTGACTTCTTCTGTTTCTCAGGACTGTTGTTCAGAGGCCATGGGTCTCACCTTGATGCAGTGGAAATAAATGACTTTGGGGAAGCAAATGGAAAACAGCAGCTGCAGAATATAAAGTAGAGGTAGCTACTGGCTGCCAACTGCCCTTTTGTGTTTGGCTTGTCTTGAATCAAAAAATAAATTAAGTCAATGATTAAATTTAGGGTAAAAACTGTATCTATGATTTCTCTTTAAAAAATGGAAGGGGTTAGACGTGACTGTCTCAGTCCTCACAAGTGGCACATTTACCATATTCTCTAGGATGGCCATTCTCTAGGATGGGGACAGGCATGGCTGTGCAACCTGTGCCCTTACCCTGTATACCAAGAGTGTCCAGTCAGCAGGCCTGCAGAAACTCATTACACGTAGCACAAATGAATTTATCAGCCACCATCAGGGAAACATGCAAGGCCCACCAGAAGGCTCCATGCCATGTGTCCTGTGCCGTCTGCTTTCCATGGGCTTCCAAGTCCCACTGCACCATGCATGCACACTGGGCCAGAATTCTCTGTAGGACAGGACCCAGAATACAGCAGAACAAAACCCACAGCATTACTGAACAAAAACCAATTTTCTTCACATAGTATACACATGTGTGGGTGCGTGTGTTTGCACACACACACACATGCAGACCAGTCATACTACAAAAGCCAGTATTGCAAGAGGAGGCTAAGTGCTAGCATTTGGACCAAAGCTGTCTTTTGTTTGTTTATAGAGAACATTCTAAACCCCCATCATCTCTGTTCAGATCCCCATGATGTGGCCTCTCTGGAAACTGCAATTCCTAGACTCTTCATTAAGACTTCTTTAGTCTCAGTCATCCTTTGAATCTACTTTGATGGTGTTTTTATTTATTCCTCACCGATGTTGGGATGGGGGAGACTAGGAAGCAAAGAAAAAGACCAGTTTTAAATTGGCACCAGCCCTAATCTGGGTTGATTGGGATGTGTAGGGATTAGTCACTATTGCTAATGAATATTTAAATTTCCTTTGGCTTTCTTGGCAAAAGAGGACATCAGAGTTTTCAAAGCCCAGATTTGAATGATTGGCCCATCACAGGCTGGCCTGGGAAACAAGTAAGCTGGTGCAATGGTTTCCTCTCTCAAAGCCAGGTCTTACCTCCATGCTGCCAATGGTTATTCCCAAAGGGCACTTGATGGCCTTCCCATCCTTGAAAATCATCATCAATCATGAAACCATTGCAGCTTGCCTTCAGCCTAAGCCAGGAACGCGCCACTGGTGTAGCTGGTCTAGGGCAAGCTGGTCCAATTCTCTAGAACACAGGCTGAAAGAAAGCAGAGGAGAGACAGGGAAACTGTTTGGGCAGATTGGGAAACCAGGGCCCAGGTGACTTCTAGGGCTGGGGGGAGCTTTTCAGACTGTGGGAGAAGTTGCATGGTTTGAAACAACACATTTACAGACCTATTAACTTTCATGTTCTCAGACTGATCCACCCAAAACATTTGCCACTCAGCCCCTTAAAATGTCAGTTTCCATGCTTGGTGGGTGAAGGGAAGTGCTGCCTTCTCTACCAGGCTTACAGCTCTCCTTACTACAAAAGAAAGTTCAGTGATATGCAAAGTGAATGTGTCATTGTTTAAGCAAGTGGTTTGCTCAAACACCACCTTAACTTGATTTTTCTGTGTTTCTCCTTATACCATGAAAATCACATTTTGCTCATGGCCTTGATGACGTGTAAACAGGAAGCTAATGAATCAGCAATATGATGTCATCCTGTGTATCTTTGAGAACATGCACACATTCACACATATATGTGCATGCATCTACCATACACACACATGCACATCCATATAGTCACAGACACATATATACATGTAATAGTGTTGTGATTATAATTCTGCATGTCGGTAAAGATACACATGTATATTGTGTATTCACATACACAGAGGCAGAAACACATTACATATACCACATACACAAGCACATGACATATATATTTCACACATAAATGTAGGTGCACAGACGACAGGACACACCTACCACCAGACACATACACACATACATGCACAGACATATAATCATATATGAACAGCGAGATACCCACACAGATGTGTATACATTTTGTTGTTGCAGTTCTGCAGAGAGAGCATGCTAGACCAGCACTGTACTACTGATCTACATCTCCAGCACCATTTTAATTTTTTTGGTCTTGATTTTAATTTGAAGCAGGATCTCCCTAAACTGCCCAGGCATGTCTAGAGCTTTTGATCTTCCTACCTCAGCCTCCCGCCCAAATGTTGGAATACATGTATGCTACGACACCTGGCTTAAGAGGTTGAGTCTTGTTGCTGTTTGTTTGTGGGTTAAAGATGATACTTATGGAAGATAATTATCTCTGCTTCATATGTAAAAATACAAGAATGGTGTGCCCCAGGCTAGGGAGCTGGAGGAGCTAGTCTGGACCCTAATTGTTCTGATGTCCAAAGCCACATCTTTCAAACCTTCACTGCCAGCACCTAACCAGATTATAGAAAGGAAGTGAGACTTTGAAAGGTCACTACAAATAAAGGTCTCTCCAAACACAGTTCACCCTCTCAGATCTCTGCTGGAATAGCTGCAGTGAGCCTAAGTTCTGAGAACAAGTGACCATTTCAAATGGTCAGATTGTGTTGTAAAAATTCACTTCCTGTTTCAGTAACATTCCACAGCTAGCTGCCCCCCTCTCCCCCAGCAACTGAGATTTATGGTTACTGTTCTTGAGGGTGCTCACTGCTGCCCCTTCTCTTTTAGCAATCGATCCACTCCTAGCAACCATGACCGGATACAGCGTCTACGGCAAGAGTTCCAGCAAGCCAAGCAGGATGAGGATGTGGAAGACCGGCGCCGTACCTACAGCTTTGAGCAGTCTTGGGTGAGTGTCTGGTTCCTCAGTCCAGCAAAGAGGCTAACAGCTGCCCTGTAAGAGAGGCCCTTGAGCTATGACCTCAGCCCTTTATGAAATAAGACAAGATGGAGCCAAATCCCTCTGACCTTTAGCATTCTGACCTTTCCCTCATTTCCATCTGGGTTTCATCATTGCTAATTTCATTTTATATCTTGTTCCACCATCTGTCCACTGTGTAATAGGTTCAAATAGTCATATGACGAGACACCACCAAAGAATGTCTGCACTCGACTGCATTTGTTATTAGGTTTACTCAGTGCTTTTCCATGGGGCAGAGCCAACGTAAGTTCAGCTCATGCTTATTTGTGTCTGAGACAGAGGTTGGCAATTCCTGGTTCTTTATTCTCTGACCCCCTTGATATTTTTGGTTTTGTTCAGTTTTGTTTTATTGAGCCAGGGTCTCATATAGCTCAGGCTGGCTTCAAACTCGATATATAATCAAGTATAACCTTGAACTCCTGATCTTCCTGCCTCTGCCTCCCAAGTATGGTACTGCATTTGTGCATTATTATGCCAGCTTTCTGTGGTGCTGGGCATCAAACCCAGGACTTCATGCATGCCAGACAAGCACTCTCCCAACTGAGTCACCGTCCCCAACCCTGCCAAATATTTGTCAAATCCCTGTTTATCTGTCTTCACCTGTCATCCATCCTCCATGTAGCCACTCCAGTAATCTCTTCGGAATGAAACTGTGGCTGCTACTCTTTTGTCCTGCATCTGCATCTGTGAGACCTGGTAGCAGTCTTCTAGGAGTAGAAGGACAGGAGCAGAGTTGGTGTTGGAGACAGCGAAGAATCTGAAGGCTCTCTGGGAAGAGAGAGACTGAGTCAGAAAGCTGCTCACATAGGACAATATAGCTCTGGGTATGGGAACTTCCTGTCTTCCTGGTAGCTCAGCCCCCACCAACTGCCTAGAGGACTAGGAATGAAGGAGACATATTTGAAGAGAAGCTCTGTGGTTGAGGTGGTAGAAACCAACAGAATGCCCTACAGTCCTGATGAGGATTCTGGGGTCAGGACACTTTGTCCAGGTAGGGGAATCTGTGCAACTAGAAGATGGATCGCCACGGTGGCTCAAGAGAATGCAAGAATGGCCAAAGCTTCAGAACTATAGTGGGAACAGCCATGCTGTCCTTGCACTTGAGGCACAGAAGCAGATGAAACTAGTGCCCAGATGTTGACAAGTGCCTTCAGAAAAAGTCTGGGAATAAAATACATTTGCACCAGATTTCTGGATGTGGCAGAGGAAGGGTAGTGTTAGAAAAGACTTGAGGACACATGCTCCTTCTTGATCAGAGGAAGGATGAACCTCCCAGCTGAAGGAAAACTGTGAGGTGGCTGGGTGAAGGGAGGGAGGGCTAAGGAAAAGTGAAGATCCTGGAGAGGGCAGCCATGTTCAACTTTGACAAGTATGGGTCTGGAATGTCAGGGTGGTCTTTGGGGCCCTTCTTGGTCCCCAGTACCCAATTCATCCAGTGTACTGTGTGAAGCAGAAGCCTTCAAAGGCTTCTGATTCATGATCATATGGAAGATTGATGGAAGAGGGGGAAAAGCGTGGAAACTGGGTCAGGCTGATAGGCCTCGCCTTAGAATGGCAATTGGCAATGTGAAGGCCATCTTTGCATGGCTATGGGTGTTATACACTGATCCAACACCGAAACACAGGTCTCAAGTTGTCCTCTGCAGCTGTTGGGCTCTTAGACATGCTTTCATTAAGAGGGATCTGATTTATTTTCTGGTAAATTGAGTCATCTCTGTAGCAACAGGGTGGAATTGTGATAATGCACTGGCATTGTTTGGTGTAATTGACTCCATCTATCCCTGAAAGGTTTCCTAAAGGAAGGTTCTTATGTGATATATAGTTAACTACATTTGAAGAGAGAACTGAGGACAGTGGGAAACCTAAGAAGAAAGCAGCCTCCACAGACAGAAGTGGTTGTCACAAACCCTGCTCTAATCTGCCAGCCTCTCATGGTATGACAGTCCCCACACTCTGCCTGAGGAGCACTTCTGGTTCTTAGGGATGTAGCTTTCAGACCAGCATCTTCCCAGCATTCATTTCTGAGTTTATGGCTTGACTCCCCAGACTTCTGGAATGCTCACAATGCCCCATTATCATGCATTAAAGAAGTACAAATCTGTGAAAGAAAGACAGTCCATAAAACTCTGTAGTGAGGGTGATGCACAGAAAGCTACTCTCAGTCCTCCTGCCTCAGCCTCCCATTACAGGTGCTAGGATTACAGGTGTGGCTACCACTCCTGGCTTCTGACTGTTGACATTGCAGCCACATAAAGGAGTTTCAAGTTTGAGGGCAGGTGTCTCCTCAATGCAGGGAATTTGGGAAGATTTTTTATCGAGATCTGAATGAGGAAGTGTCTGTGATTCGGGTGTTTCCCCATTATCTCTTTAATAGGACCAGAGAAAAGACCAGAAAAACCCTGTACTTTAGAAACTTGACTACCAAAGGTCAGAGGTCAAATTACAGTGTGCCAGATGCCATTGAAACTTTAGACAGACAGAGTGGCCTATGTATTATTTCCTGAGATGACAGAACCGCAATTACTTGGATGACAAATTGGTTACCGTAGGCATGGAATAGTTTCCTCAATTGTGGATCAAAAGTTGACCTTTTCCTTTCTTTTTATTTTTCACTTGCAAACAATTGAGAGCTTGCTGAGAATTCTCCCTTTTGCTGATGCCCTAAGTGAGCTTATGCTAACTGTTTTTTTGCTCCGCACAGCAATCCTCACATCAGCTCTCTCTTTCCCCTCGGTGAGAGCTGCTGGCTTCTTCATTCTAACCTCCTCTCATTTCCATTGTCCCTTCCACAGCTAGCAATCTTCTTTCTCCCCACGTGTCTGCTGACCTTGTAGTGTCCTTGTACTCGGAAGGTGTCAGAGCTTGGTCTCACATGTTGGAACTGTCCACACTCATTTTATTTTTAAAGAACCTCAAGTTCATCTTCAGGCTGTATGGGAAACGTAGCCCAGTCAAGCTGAAAGACAGCCAGATGTATGTGTAGCATAGAGTTTCCTAGCCAACAACTTCATCTGCAGGGCTTCCTGTGGCAAAAATGACTGCAGGTAGCCCTACAAACTCATCTATTTTGGAAATGTTCACTGTAAACCCTAGCAGTGTGGAATGCACCTGCTCGTGGGCCTTTGTTCAAGACACTGTCTGGGTTGGAAAGAGCTGTTTGTGGCACAAAAGGCCTTTAGAGGAGCACAGGCCCAGAAAATTCTGAGCTGGAATAGGAGCATATCCTCTCCCAGGTTGAAGAGGAGGAAAAGCTGGTTCTTCCCTGCCCCATGCAGGTGCAGCTTGAACAAAGCAGCACCCCACTTTAACTCTTCCCTAAGGTGACTTAGGACAAGTTACTGAAGAGTAGCTGGGGTGCTCATCATTATGGAGTGCTCTGGCATGGATGGAACTGACAGTTGCTCTAAAGGAATTAAATTGCAGGCTGTACACAAAAGAGTACAGCATACCAATGGAACCTGTCAGACTCCTAGCATTACCCACAAGGAAGTGTGCTAGCTGAGGCAACTGAGAAATGGGATAACAGATTTTAATAGTATTGCTAATTCCTTTCCATGCCTGGTCAGTAGTGACTAGAAGTACTTCAGTCCTTCAAGGAGAAAATTGACCCTGTGCAGTGAGAATGTCCTCATCTTTCCTGAGCTTGCTTTGTTCCTTGAAGGCTTTAAAGGAATAACAAAATCTACCTTTTCCTTCATCTTCCTGGTGTGGGTTTACAATAGTTCTTTCTGTCCTTCTGGAGCCCAGTGCAAGGCAGGGCTATTGTGCATCCCTGTTGCCTTCCCTAGGCCAGGGAATTTGATAAACAGCGGTTTAGTTTTGTTGTCATTGTTTTAGTGACTTGTGAGGCTTCTGCTGCTGTTACTTCCTCCTTGCTTGTTGTCCTTGATTCAGAAAACATCACTTTTATTTAAGCCTCTCAATGGGACCTCAGCTCACACTGCCTGGAGATTGATTCCCTTGGAAATGTCCCCAGAGAGAGCTGTTTTGCAGCAGAGGGGTGGCAGTTCCTCATGGAAAAACCCCTTGCTACAGCAAAGTAGACTCCTTGCTTTGGACTATAACCATACCTGTAGACAAACCTCTGTATACCCATGGGCTATGCTACCTGCAGAGGAGGATGCTGGGTGCTGTGAGCTGCTGATGCTAATGGCCTGCTCTGTAGATCTAGTCCTCGTTCTCAAGGTACTAGGTGCTTCAGATAGGAAAATCTAGTAAACACAAGCACTGATGCGAGAGAATGAATGAAGACAATCCCAGTGTTATGCCAAAGCATGCCTTTAGAAAGATCAGGGGCAACTGGGTGTTCCAAGGACTTTTCAGCCTTTACAGGGGTTCTTAATAGCACTTAAGCTTTTCAGCATTCAGAACCCACAAGAATTTGACAGAATATTGGGGCAGAGGACTGAGACACCAAAATAGACAAAAAGTTGTCTCAGCTATATCACCCTGAAGGCCCCCAGTCTTGTTTGATTGAGGGCTTGAGAGGGTCCCAGTCTGGTTTGTATTTAGAAGGGAGATTGACAGAAGTTAGCTTCACTGTAATTAAAGTTGTAAATGAGGGAACTACAGAAGATAATGACCACTGTTAGCAGTGTCCACAGTTAATCAGAGTGAGTATAATTTACACTCTTTACATGACTTAATTGGATAAAACTTCCTGCTACTTATCAGATCTTTAAATTGTCATTTTAATCTGTTTAGAATCCATATGAGGGTTATGTACATTTCACTTCTAAATAAGGAACCACTATCTTAAAGGGTTATTATTTTTGTCATTATTTTTATCTAAAAACACAAACTGTTATATTTTATTTTTTGTTTTCTGTATGTGCCTTGGGCATATGCAAAATTTAGAAATTTCAGGTAGAATTTATTCATATTCAGGTAGAAAACATAAAACCTCCAAATAAATGGTCTGGTATGTATGTGTGTATACACATATGTATATATATATATATATAATATATATATATATATATATATATATACTTTGACACTATTTTCTTATCTATATGAGGTTAAATGACTGGGTATGTTTTAAGTTATGGAATTTTAAGTTATGTATATAACTCAATTAACAGATTTATTTCTACATTTAGAATCTTTAAAATTTGTAGTATTACCTAGTTCTAATTACTATTGAAACTTTACATTGTGTCTACATGGTCTTATTCATTAGTCTGTTAATTATTTTAGCTATTTTGTTTTGTGTTTTTAGCTTTGTAAAAAAAAAAAATCAAAGAATAATTTCAGTTAGCCCAGAGAAATGCTTACTTGATCCAAATTCGGTGGCCCTCTGTGGGTAGAGTTCTTATATTTTCTTTCACATAGGATGAAACCAGCACTTTCCAGCTTTCTCAGTCCTGAAGTGGTGTCTTTCCAATCATGATAAAGACCAGTATTTTCAAGCTCACTTACAGGAGCACCAGGCATAGTTTTCTCTTGTAGTTTTAAGGAAGAGATTCCATTGTGCTCTGTGATAGTCATGTACTCACCTCTATCTTACAGTATCTTTTGTTATTTTTTTTTCAATTTAAAAGGTCATTTCTTATAACCGATTTCATTACAAACAAGACCTAGGTGTTCTGTAATTTGCAGCTAAAGCAGCTTTACTTCCTTGTCTGAATTCCCAGTGTTGTGACACTTATGCTGGCACACGGATTTTCTGTACAGCTCTTTCTTCTGTGTGTGTTGTATGCAGGTATGAGGCGGTATGTGCTGTATGCAGATAGTGTGTGTGTGTGTGTGTGTGTGTGTGTGTGTGTGTGTGTCAGAGGTCACTGTAGAAATTGCCTGCCTCTATAACTCTCTACCATATGTTTTGAGACAGGATCTATCACTGAACCAGGAGCTAACCGCCCATGGGCTGGCCTGGCTGGCCTGCAGGCCCTGGAGATCTGAACTCAGGTCTTCATGCTGGTGCAACAGGCACTCTATTTATTCTCCCCTCCCACTTTGTTGTTGTTTGAAAACATGAACTCCTCTGTGGGGTAACATGTTATCTCTTCCTCATGCCCTTATTCATGTAATTTTTGATTCAGATACATGGCTCTGCTTCTCAGGTGCCATCCGTGTATGTTGCACTGAGACATGGTTTCTTGCAGAACCTGGAGCTCAATGCTCTGGCTGGCTGGCCAGGGAGACCCCGGGATCCTTTTGTCTCTGTCTCCCCAGTACTAGGATTACAGTCATGTGCAACACATTCAGCTTTGTTGCTGCTGCTGTTGTTGTTGTGGGTCCTGGTTTGGAAGTCATTAGCTCAATTGTCTCCCAAGTTTGGGAGGTTACTTTGTGTGTGCGTGCGTGCGTGCGTGCGTGTATGTGTGTGTGTGTGTGTGTGTGTGTGTGTGTGTGGTGTGTGTGTGTTGTGTGTGCGCGTGTGGCGGGGGTGGGGTGGGGGAGGAATGATTTTATTGACTTGTCGCTGTGACCTAATCATATGTACAATCTCCCCTAAGACACATGATCTATTGGAATCGTCTCTGAAAGATGGTGGTGACTGGCATGCCTGCCATGCCCTTTTGCAGGCTTGAAGAGGGAGAAAGTGAAATATGGATGGCTGGGCTGAAGCTTCTGTCTGATTATAGGAGATGTCAGTCTGTCTGCACCTCAGTCATCGCTTGTGTATGCTGCAGCCCCTGTGCTGATTATCCCTGAACCCCTCGAGGGTGTCAGTAGATCTTTACAACTGACAAGGTTTGAACCGTGTCAGACAGTGCACAGTGGAGGAAACAAAAGCCCTTCAACTTATTTTTTCTCTCTGTCAGAATCAAATTTTCAGGCCGCTCAGAGAAACAACTTAAAAATATACCTGCATTTCTGTAAGATCTTACATTTTCTTTTCATATCTCCACAAGCAGTGTGTCAAAAATCAGCGTGAGCTTCAGGCGCTGGTTACTGAATCCTGGCGTGGAATGCCAAAGCCTTCCTAACAACCTGACATGTGTAGGTAGCTTACAGTGCGTGCAGGGGAAGGAAGCAGGGCACCTTGGGGATGCAATGCAAACCATGCGGTTCTCACTTTATATTTGCCTGTCCAGTGATGCTCCCCAAGGCTCCTGGTGGCAAACCACCACCTAGGAGTTCAGTGGCATCCTGCCTCATGGAAGGGAGAGAAGATACCTACCTTCGTTAATATAGAGGATGCTTTGTGCATAAAAGCAGGGACTCACTGGGGAAATACTCTATCATCTATCTATCTATCTATCTATCTATCTATCCTTCCATATATCATCTATCTACCAACCCCTCTTCTCTCTTGCATGTGTGTTTGTGTACACACACGCACAAGTGTGCACACAAATGCATATGTGTGTGAAGGCATGTGGAGACCAGAAATCAACCTCATATGTCATTCCTTAGGAGGAGCCATCTATTCTTTCTTTTATTTCTCTCCCTCCCTCCCTCCCTCCCTCCCTCCCTCTCTCTCTCCCTCCCTCCCTTCCTCCCTCCCTTCCCCCCTCCCTTCTTTTGTTTGCTGCAAGGTTTCTCACTGAAAGTAGAGTTCACCAATTAGGCTAGACTGGCTGTCACTGAGGCCCACTTGCCCTGGTCTGGGATTACAAGAGCAGATCACCATACTCAGCTTTTAGACAGGTACTGGGGATCCTAATCCAGCTCCTATGCTTCTGCAGCATGCACTTTACCCACTAAGCCCTTTCTCACCCCCTTCAGTGCTCTTCATGCTGAAGATACACAATGTATCGCTTGAACTGCAGGTGCAGCCTCTGACACGCATCTGTCCCAGCTAGTATGGTTGCAACTATCCCCCAGTACAGACTGGGGCACCATAAAGTCTAATCGCTTACCACATTATTTTTGTATTGGAATATTCTTTTAAACGTGTCCTGCTGAGGACATCTGCTTAGAGATGTTTGTCCTGGACATTGCCTCATTATTGCTTACCAGCACATAAGGAGCTTTCTGACAGGAAGAGAACAACTGATGCTGTCGAGTTTCTTTTCAGACAGAAGCCAAACAGAGGGGCTGCTCTTCAGGGGCATGTTAGCTTAACACTCTCCTATGAATGCTAAAGTCATTACTTTACACAGCCATTATTGAGTCATGCCTGCCACTGGCTTTCAGTGCTCAAAGAAAAATCAGTTAGAGCTTTTCCTCAGATAGTCTTCACATGCAGTATGTACATTACACAATGTCACATAGCAAAAAAGAGGCACCAAGATGGATGAATAACAAGACAGGTATCTTGGGGTGCCAACAGCAGCTCAGAAATAAACCATCCCTGGGTGTTCTGGAAAGTTGCCGGCTGTTTTGATCTACACAGCATAGTATATAATTTGATAATCCATTGTGAATGAGAAATACACGCCACACATGACGTGCTAGCCACAGTATGTGGCCAGGTGGAGTGAAGATTGCTCTCAGGTTAGGTTCACATTGGCCGAGTACCACTTCCTGTGACCAAAGGAATGTGTTACTTAAACTGATACACTTAGCATTCATTAGCTGACAGGTCCATGCTGATGGTAAGGGTCCTTGGTCCTCTTTAGCTGACATCCTTGGGGACAGAAGGCCTATTTTTGATCACAGTGTCTCATTTAAATTGATCTTCACATTTCAAAATTGGGCTGTCACTTCATAGTATAGGTGGACACTCCATTGCTAGGACAAAGAGACAACTACTAAATGTTCACCAGCTCACCAAACCTTCAGTCACAGGCCCGTGAACTCCTGCCTTTGTGAGTTATGATAGCAAATTTTTGTTTCATTTTTGTTGTGGTGGTTAGTTGGTTGGTTGGAGACAGAGTCTCAGGTAGTCCAGACTGGCCTCAAAGGCCTCACTATTGAGGGAGACCTTTACCTTCTGATCCTCTCGCCTCTACCCCGCCCCCCCCCCCCCCGAGAGCTGGGATTACAGGAATATTCTACCACATCTACATTGTGCAGTGCAAGAGATAAAACCAGGTCTTCCTGTGTTCTGGGGGAGCATTGTACACCAATCCTGGATTTCTGTCTTAACTTCTAATCCTCTGAGCTTGGTGTTTGATATGTAAGGGATGTCAACTAGTATCTATGTCAGTATTTACTGAATTTCACTAAGAAAGGAACACGAGCAAGCTGACCTCTCCATTTTAAATAATGTACCCAAACCAGTCACAGCTTAAGATGGAGTATGTAAAACTCAGGCAAGTTATAATATGGTTCTTCTCTCAAAGAAACCTGAGTGAGAGGGGAGCTAAGAGGTGCCTCAGTTGGTACAGTGGTTACCTTCATGCACAAAGACTTGGGTTCCATACCCAGTGCCACATAAACCAAGCATGCTGATCCCCGGCTGCATTACATGAGACCTTGTCTCAAAATAATGAGGTAAAATAACAAATAAACTTGACATAGATACACAAAATCATAGAATTTGTAAAATGTTTCAAAATCATTGGATAAGAATCAAAAATTGGACTGGAAAGATGGCTCAGAGGTTAAGAGCACTGGCTGCTCTTTTGGAGGTCCTGAGTTCAATTCCCAGCAACCACATGGTGGCTCACAGCCATCCGTTATGAGATCTGGTGCCCTCTTCTGGTGTGCAGATATACATGGAAGCAGAATGTTGTATACATAATAAATAAGTAAAATCTTGGGAAAAAAAGAATAAAAAATTGGAGGCTTGGCAGTGTAATTCAGGCAGAACATTTGCCCAGCATATGCAGGCATTGGGTTCCATCTCCAGCATTTCAGAAGACCCAGAATTGAAGTGACATCACTTATGGCATGACAAGATAGGTGTCATTCTCTTACTGACAAGCTGTGCATCTCTCCCACAGTCCAGCTCACGGCCAGCGTCACAGAGTGGTCGGCACTCGGTGTCTGTGGAGGTTCAAGTGCAAAGGCAACGGCAGGAGGAACGAGAGAGCTTCCAGCAGGCCCAGCGCCAGTACAGCTCACTGCCAAGGTGAGTTGCCCTCGGAGCTTCAGAAGCAGCCTTCTCAGCTTGGACCAGGGTCACCAAGGAATGGGCAGTGCAGCCATGCTTGGCTTGGGAGGGATACCTCTCACCTGGTAGCAGCATGGTAAAGAATGCAAATGTCTGCACCTGTGCATACCCAAAATGATATCTCACTCTGTCTGAAAAAAGAGAGCATAATCATGTTTTTACTTACCTGACTCCCAGGGTTCTGGGGTGAATGCTGCTGTATGCTCTGTTACAGCAGGATTGAGCCCTCTGTGCATGCACATCTGTGGATAGGCAGTCACAGACCCCATTCTAATTTCCCTCTGTCTCTACTGTCACTCTGCATCGAAGTGCAGAGTCCCAGGGGTGCTTGGATCATTAGCTAACAACCAAGCCAGAGAAGCTTAGGTGTTGGGCTTATGAGGGACCTCTGCTTGGGGTGTCTACTGTGAAAGGACTAGAACTCGGTCACATGATTGGCTGCACACCCACATTGAACTCACTCCCATTTTCTTATCAAAGTCTTCCTCCCAGGAAATGCATAGTGCAGAATACACATATTTAAAAAAGCCCTGCAGGTTTTCAGACTCCTTCAAACAAGTCACTTCTACATGACAGTCATTAGACATTTGTTTTCCCGTCTCAAAAAGAAACGTGAGTTTGAGCAAAACAGTTTGAGGAAGGTGTTTATCTGTGCCTTGGCTGATCCACATGAAAATGAACTTGCTTCAAATTCTGATAAAGGCAAGTGCCTCTAAAGTTCAGTCCATTTCCATGACAGTTTCAGAACTGAACACTCACAGTGTTTAGCCAAGAGGGAATTATAGCAAGCTCCCACCAGCACACAAGGTAGTAATGTGTGAACCAGTTCATTCCGTTGTCTTTTTTCATCTGTGAGGCTGTACAGCCCTTGAAACACTAACTTCCTCTTGCTGTTACATAGAGATTAGCCACTGAAGTCATTTAACCTACATTGGGTAAGAGGCATTGAAGCTTACGTCTACACAAAGTTCTTTGGAAATTTCCCATCTTGCAAATAAATAGCTAAGAAAACTGAAGGAAATGAAATGACTTTCTCAGAGTCACAGTCAGTAAGTCCTTCCAGTGTATTGAAGCCCAGGCATGCAGACATCCTGGAGCCCATAGGGCTTCTCCTGTATTCTTTGCCCTCCCCCCCCAACCCCGTGGTGATATGTGTCTACTGTATGACTGCTCCCCCTTGCAACTCTTCCTCTCACAGGCCACTGCACCCTCATGTCCTCTCCTACCAGGGTTATTGAGTTCACATCTGTTTGTCTCTGTCAAGCCATACTCTGTGTCTCTCTTCATCTTTCTGTCTCCCTCATCTTGGGAGAAGTCCTTGTCTTGGTTCTTTGGCTCAAGCTCCTTACATGGTGATGGAGGCTATTATAATCAGTAGCAAGCAGTTAGTAGCTAGCCAGGGTGTACAGTGAATGCACTCAAAGATGTCCAGGGGTATGCTACAGGTCCAACCAGACCTAGGTGTGACCATGAACAAATCCAGTGGAAGCACATAGGTGGCTGCCATTGATGTGGTCTTTGTTTGAATGGTCCTGGGCACTATGCACAAGGGTTTGTGGAGTGGCCTTCATTGGGCATCAACTCTTGGATTCTAACCCACTTTGTCTCTGCAAGGAAGGGACCATTAATATTGCTCTCCCTACTAATTATTCTCTTTTCCAAAAGGTGGCCATCATCCCTGTCTACCCTAAACCCAGAAGCTAATATTTCACACTGACTTGCTCTCTAGCTCCTGTAAGTCATTTGAAGAGAGCCAGTCCCTTTTCTGATCAATTTACATGTTTGCTGATTTTCCCCCAGCACCTGACACTGTCAGCGACTACATCCCATCTGACAGATGAAGTAGCTTCGGCCTAGAGAACACAGCTCCCCCAGGCTACACAAAGACCTAGTGACAGTCTGGTCACAAGAACACACAGAATCGCATCTCTGTTTTCCTATGCCGGGTGCTTTGATATTTAGTATATTTAGTTTCTAATGTAGGTGTGTGTGTGTGTGTGTGTGTGTGTGTGTGTGTGTTTGTGTGTGTGTGTGTGTATTCCCCATAGCCTATTTCAAACCTCAGGACTTGCTTTATTCTATACTCATTTATCTGAACTTAAGCTACAAAACAGTGCCTCCTCCCACAGTATCTTCTCATCCACCCCTGACAGGTCTCAGCGAATTTTCACAAATGTTAGTGCAGAAAGAACCTGCATTTCTGGGGTGACTACAGTACACCTTTCTATGCAAGGGACATGCAGGACCAGGGAGGAAGGCAGCTATAGTTATCCAGAAGCCATGGATGAAGAGGTGACAATGTAAAACCCCAGGCTTCATGTTGACACTGTCCATCTGTCACTTCTCTGGTCAGATTAGTTTATGACTTTTTATGTGAAGATAATCAGTGCTTCAGGCAAAGAAACTTACTCCATCCCATCTGAGGATTCTGCTGTGGCTCCCATGAGGAAAGACAGATGGGAGCTGCTATTCTTCCCAGTGGCTCATAGAGCCAGTGGTGACATTGAGAGTTTAATTCACTTTTCATCTGTAGTGTCTCCCATCTACAGTCCCAGCCATGTGGAAAATGGGCAGGTTCTACCCTGGACCATATTGCCAACATTCCAGAACATTCAGATGCTGATCTGTCTGTTCCTTTGGGAGGCCTGGTGGCTTCCCACGGTCTCCTAATGAATGTGCAATGCTGTGTGTGCTGATACAAGAGGCCTCGCGTCGCCTACTGCCACCAGATGATTTTCTCACTGATAAATGGAACAATAATAGATTTTCTTTATGAGTGTCCTCTCTCCTCCCTCGTCCATGTTCAAGGAGAAAATTAGGGCATGTCTTCCTTCCTGGCACAAAATTGTTCTGCTTTATCAAAGGCAATCTTATTGCAAATTCATAGAAGTATCTCGAGCCTCGGTAGTAAATTAAAGATGTTTCAGAGTCTTGTTTCCTGAAAACTGCAGCAAGCCCCTTTCAGAAGTGGTGGGACATGAAGATTCTGTGTGGCTTGGGTTTGTCTCCCTACCCCGGGGTGATAGGAAATAGGTTATCTAGTGAGGTGGAATAAATAGTGTTTCCAGACAGGAAGTTGTGCAACCATGACCTGTGCCAGCTACTGACACACAGGACCCCAGAGAGCCAAGGTGAAAATTGAAGGAGCTGCCTGTTGCATTATTTGCTTTGTTGTGTCAGTGATTTGTTTGTTTTTGAGACAGTCTCCTGCCACCCACGCTAGTTTCAGACTTACTGTGTAGATGGAGATGACCTTGAACTTCCAAACCTCCTATCTCTACTTCCCTATTGCTGAAGTAATAGGCATGCACTCTCAGTAGCTGCTGTATGTGGTGCTGGGAATGGAACCCAGGCCTCTTCATGCTAGGCCAGTGCTGTAGCTCCTGAGCCTGGCCCAGCGCTCTGACCGCTGTACTTCCATTCTCATCTGAGCTCACACTGTAATCCATCACATGAGCTTCTTTATGACAGAGTGGCGTCTCAGTCTCTGGAAGATGAGCGTGAACAACATGCACCGGTTTCTGTCATTCTGGTGACAGCTAGGTAAACTGCCCATTGGGTTGTTTAGACTAAGCAGTATCACTAAAGTGAGCAGCAGTTATTACAAAGCTAGATGCTGCCAGGCGCTTGTGTATGCACCCACACTATAGGGGACATGGTCACCCAGAGCAAGAAGGCGCCTCAAGCTTGGAGAAGCACCTGTTTCTAAATAGCTGCTGAGTCTGCATCTGTCTTTTGTTCTGTCAGCATTGGTCACTTAGCTGAAACGAAGGACTTGCTGAGAACAGTCAAGGTTTTTTGTTTCTTTGTTGTTTGTGGTGTGGCTGCATGCACAATGCACGTGTGTGTGGAGGGTGCACATACATGTGTGTGCATATGAAGGCCACAGGATACCCTCAGTCATATTCCTCAGGAACTGTCTACCTTGTTTTGTTTTTGAAATAGGGCCTCTCACTGAGCTGCAGCTCACCAATTAGGTTAGGCTGGCCATCCAGCAAGCCCCATGGGTCTCCTCCCCGCCCCCTCCCAGTGCTGGAATTACAAATGTGTGTTACCCCACACAGCTTTTTACATAGGTACTATGGATTGAAATCAGATCCTTAAGCTTGGGCAGCAAGCAATGTCCATTTTGAGATCTCCAGCCCCCACCATGGTACCTCTTATATAATGGTGATATTTGCTAAAGCCTGGAGATTTATCTCTCTCACCCCTGACTGACTTCTTTGCTTTATTGCTAGGCAAAGCAGGAAGAATGCCAGCTCCATATCACAGGACTCCTGGGAACAGAACTATGCCCCCGGTGAAGGTTTCCAGAGTGCAAAGGAGAACCCCAGGTATTCCAGTTACCAGGGTTCAAGGAACGGCTATCTAGGTGGGCATGGTTTCAATGCCAGGGTCATGCTGGAGACCCAGGAGCTTCTCCGCCAGGAGCAGAGGCGGAAAGAGCAGCAGCTGAAGAAGCAGTCCCCCGCTGATGGAGTCAGGGGGCCCTTCAGGCAAGATGTGCCTCCATCCCCATCTCAGGTGGCCAGGCTAAACAGATTGCAGACACCCGAGAAAGGAAGGCCCTTCTACTCCTGAGCTCAAATGAGGATGGCAGTGCTTCCTGTCATGCAATAAAGGACATTTTCCTATGAAGACTTGTGTTCATGGAGTTTTAAAAGCCTCCGGTGGTACTACAGAACACTTCTGTTGCTGGTATCAGTGCCTTTAAGCAGCACGAGCAAAGAAATGGAAGGCCTTAATGTCTTTGCCACTGCATCTCAGTGTCTATCTCGTGAAAGGATTCCCCTCCTGACAATCCCAAATTCAAGGCATCACCCACCTGCTTCTCTCAGTACCGGAAGCTTCAGCTCTGTGCGTAAGATGCCTATGGATTGGGTGTCAAAGCTTCACCTTAGAGAGTGACCCTGAGGCTGCAGGTGTTGCTGTCCCCTTTCCCTGGGGCTTTCAGCTAGAGTGATATCTCAGTCTCTGGTAGATGAAAGTGAGTGCAAGCATGCACCAGGAACTTCACAGGACTTCGCAGCAGGGTTGCTCCCTGTTCTGGGACTCAGCCTGGGTTTCTTTCTCTTTCCCTGAGTTCCTTGGAGCATGAAGGCTCTGGGGTGGTAGTGAAGCTAAACCATATGCCAGTGGATTTGGCTATCAGGGGGTACTTTCCAACTGCCTTATAACTTCACTACCCGTATCATAATGATTCTAGTCTGTGTTTATAAATACACTTGTTCAGTCACATTCATGACACTTGGGAACAAGGGACATGGGAATGGCCTATTGTGCATGTACCCTGAGGAGGGAAGTGGGAACTGAGGGAAGAGTCTGAGGAGCTGTAGCCAAACTACGCTGTCATCATCGTTTTACTTTATTTGCATTGCAATTGGTTGGCAAGCCAGGCACAGAGTGGGACAAGGAAAAATCAGTCACCATGCATTCTGAAAATTAATCTCAATACAGCTTTGAGGTTGGAGTCAGTATTTGTCTCCTGTCCCCACATGATGTGTCCCTTCCTGGTGAGACCACATTACTAAGTAATTCTGTCATGAAACATAAAACAAATAAAAGAAAAGCCATCCCACTTGAGAACATTTTGATGTCCCAGAAGAGCACTAGGAGTCACGTTTCTGTGCATGCCTATGTCACGAGGCCCTTGACGCTCACTGTTCATCTGTTGGTCTGAACATGTATTGTAAACCAAGGCTGGGTTGCTAAAGTGCCTGCAAATCTCGATGTGAAAAAAAAAAAATCTTGAGAAAAAAGCTCAGAGTACCATGTATTAACAAAAAAGAAAGAAAGGAAAAAAAAAGACATGTATTGATATGCCTATTTTTTTTTTTTTTTTACTGGCACATTGTATTTTTTGTGTAGACTTGTTTTTAGAAAATATGAGAAGTGTCCACAGGCCCCGTGTCTCTTTGCATCCATGTGTAATGCTTTATCTGTTAATGACTCGAAGCAGCAGTGTTTAAGTGGTCTTTCCAATGTAAGTAAGCGCGTGACCTTGGACGGCAGTGGCTTTCTCACAGCCTTCTTAGGCCGTGAGGAACAGCTGTCCCTGTACATATAAGACTTCTAATAAAAGGCATATTTCTTCCTGTTCTCTGAGTGCCTCTAGTTTTCCTGTTGAATCTCTCCTAGCTGTTTTTTAAGTATATTAACAGATGTCTTTTTTCCCCTCATATTTAGTGAGAGTGGAAAGTTTCTTCCTATCTCTGCAAACACTGGATTAAGTGGGGGGAGGGGAGGCTCGTGTTTGACCACCCAAGGAGAGGGGATTCGGGATAGGAAAGACTGGAGCTCCATTTTCTTTCACTCATTTAAATTTTTATATTTTTTATTCGATTAAAATGTATTACGTCATATTCTCCCTCCTTCCTCCAGCCCCACCCATACCCCTCCACTCCCTTTCCAATTCATGGCCTCTTATTTTTTATTATCCTTACATGTATATGTGTATATGAATGCAAACAAATATATAAATGGAGCCATTTATTAATGAGGGTTGTGGAAGACCTGGAGAGCCTGAAGGAGCCCCTGGGAGGGATGGACTGAAGGACTTAAATAAAGGGAGGGCTCATGCAGGACACCACATATGTCCATGACTGCCTTGGTAACCTTGGCCAAAGACTTTTACTGAGATGAGATAGACAGTGAAAGGTGACCAACCCCCACCCCATGGGAATAACTCACTCCCACCCCTACCCCACAGGCAATAACCAACACCCCCCCCCTTGTGGGCTGTGACTACCTCCTAAATGGATGATGTTCTTTTTGTCCCCCATGCATCTGAATAGGACAGCTTCTGATAAGTGATCAAGGAGGTATCATTGTTGTCTTAACCTTGTGGTCTTCCAGCCAGCTCTCCCTATGCCTGTGGTTTCACTTGAAAGTGCCCCTGTTAGCTACACTGTAGCAGGCACAGGCCCACAGTAGAGAGACCTGTGATTCAGTTTGTGCATTTTGATGTGTCTGCCTCATCTTGTGAGTTCTCAGAACACAGACACAGACACACACACAGACACACACACACACACACACACACACACACACACACACACACACACACTACACCATAACCCCCATATGCCACACAAGCACAATCAAAAGCAACCTATAACCAAGCAGCTATGGTGTGGTTCCCACTTTTGTTTGTAGTCACAGGAAAGTAAGTCATTAAAGCCTTGAGGTCCATCTGGGGGTGACAAAAGTCCCCTCCCTTGGAAAACATAATGCAACCAAGATTCAAATATCTGCTGAACACTCCCTCTTTCTATTTTCTTTTATCCTTCCCCTTTGAACAAAGATTACCCCAATGATGATGTGTGAAGTGACGAGATAATCTTTTCTTACCTCAGATATGGTCTTAATAAGAGCCTTCACAGGTCAGACAGTGAGAGTGTAGGAGGGGTGGCTTTAATGGCAAATCACCTTCGGCTCAGAGTAACGACTAAATCAAAAGCATGCTGGATTAAAGTGACTTAAAAAACCATGTGAGGTTTTTTAACATAAGCTTTCTTTCTCTATTTTTAAAAGCAAGTGCCTGATAGACTCAGAGTTCTTGGGCAAAAGGTGCCTTCCATACAGAGGACTCCATTTCCCCAGTAGATGGATTCTTGTCTTCAATTACCTGACACACACATACACACACACACACACACACACACACACACACACACACTGCCACACTACACACACCACATCACACACACACATGTCACACTATACCACACACTACACACATCACACCACACCGCACACACAGCACAACATACCACATATACACCACACACCACGTATACCACACACACCACATACAACACCCCCCCACACACACACATACACACCATACCCCCACACACCACACATACACATCACACATTTGGCAATGTAAAAATCCTGTGGGTGATTTCTGTCCCTAAATTTAATTTCTTTTTTTTTTCTTCCATGGTCTGAGTATTGAATCAAAGGATCCCCCCAGAGGCCAGAAAAGGATGTGGGACCCTCTGGAACTGGAGTTTGGGGCACTGGTGAAACACACCTTGGTTATCTGGCCCACAACTAAGAGCTCTTTCTGTTTGGGAGATGGGTCTTGTTACTGGGGCAGGACTTGACGTTCCTGTTCTCCTGCTTCAGCTGGGATGGCAGGTTTGTATTCCCAAGCCTGGCAAATGTAATTTCTTTACATTACACCCTATACTAGTGAATTGCACTGTTGAAGGTCTCCATTGTGATTTCTGTGAGTTCAAAACTCCTTTTCCAAAGAGTCATTCTGTTTTCCCCACATCCCCCTTTATACATAACACACACACACACACACACAGAGAGAGAGAGAGAGAGAGAGAGAGAGAGAGAGAGAGAGAGAGAGAGAGAACTCAGCTCTAAATGATCTCTTTATCTTCTATTTGACATTTCAGAGCAGGCTCTACCCTTAGCCAGCCTTGTGGTAGGGGCAACTGACTGAGGAGGGCAGTGCAGGAACCAAGCCCACTGCTGCACACTGAGCTCTGAAGAGCACTTGTTATTAGCTCCTCTTCTGCTCCTAGGATCAATTAAATGTGTGAAAAACACCCTTTCTCTGAATGGCTCAGTGAAGTGCTGACTCACTCACACCATTGCTGGCTTCCAAATGCCTTTTACAGTTTCGTTCCAGTGGAGCTGTGGGTGTCTCCTCATGAGCCATTCTGTGTGGCATCACTGGCCTCCTGGAGCAGTGCAGAGGCTTGCTGCAAGGCTTCTACGAAGGGTTTTATGAGGTAAATATTTTAAGTACAACTTTGAAGGTTTTTCTGTTTAAACCATCTAGCATGGCTCTGGGCCCAAGGGACTGCTAACTACCAGTGGGGAAGGACAGTATATTGTAGCTTGCAAGTGACAAGGAAATAAACAACACAAATATCTAAGCCAGTCCTGGCCTTGGTTAATGGCCTGCTTTTAGGGTTCAACTCATATGGGGCTTGCTTTCATTTGTTAGACCCCGGAAAACTCAGGTATCCGGGGGTCCCAGGTCACGACCACGGTCACCCCAATCATACCCCAATCACCAGGCAGATTCGAGAGCTTGCTGCAAACTGCACGAGGCTTTATTGTAATTTAACGAGCTAACCCCACGTTAGCTCGGGTCTTTCACCCACCCGCCATGGCGGATGGCTAGCAAAGATGGCTCCTAGGGCCTCCCAAGAGAGCTTATAGGACAGCGTAAGGGGAGTGTCTAGGGGTACACACAGGCTCACGATTGGTGTGCCTCCAGGCTTGGAGGGCTTGCCCTGTGTTGATTGGTCAACTGGTTGTTATGGCCCATAGGCCCTCCCAGAGTGGTTGCTATGCTTTGTGCGTCATTGCTGTGCGCTTGTCCATAAAGCACACCCAGGGTCGTAAAGCATAGCGCCACTAGCTAACTTCTGATTGGTTCCTTGTCACGAGGCAGGCATCTGACTTTCTAGTGTCTAGGACAAGGTCATAGAAGCACGTGTTCGGCCACTATGACTGCCAAAAGGAAAGCTGGTCCCTTCACATTCAGCCCCCAATCTCAGCAGTAGTACAAAGGTTTCATCAAAAACAAAAGACTGCTCCTAAGGCTGGAGGATTACAGTTTGAAGGCCTGCCTAGGCTACTGAGACCTTGTCTCCAAACAAAGTTGAAACAAAGTTAGGAACACAGGGCAAAGCATACGGGCTCCCTGGGTTCCAACCCAGCACACACAGGTAGGGAAAGGTTGTGTTTTTTATAATTTTTATGTCCTTATTTAATGGTAACTGCTTTTCATTTGACCAGGAAACTAAGCATGACAGAAAGTATGAAGATATAAAGTTAATAATGTCTTTTTATTGCCCTGGGGATGCAGCTCTCTGGCAAGAGTACCCACCTAGAATAGGCAAAGCTCTCCCTGGGTTCCATCCCCCAGTACAACAGAATTTAAGAAACTTAATTTGATTGGTCCTAATACTTACTATCCATGTGTACTTGAAAATTATATACGTGTATAATATGCACAAATACATACTCCAACATGTATGCACATATAATGGCCTCTTCACACAGTGCCCGGTTTTGAAAATGTTTGCTTCTAACTGGAAATTTTGAGAAGTCACTCTGGAGTCATCACATTTGTGGGGAAATTGGAATCCCTGCTTGTGGTTCTTAGTCTAGTTAATCAAGTGATTGGAGAACAGACTCAGAAGAAAGCTCCAGGAGACTCTTATTTGAATTTAAAAGAAAAACCCCAAAGCAGCTAGGCTGTGAGGCTCAGCAGCTGCCTGGAGAAAGGAGATGGAGTAGAGGAAGAGGTTAACCCATGTCATTTGAGTTAGGCCAGTATTAGGGTCAGCCACATGACAGAGAGGCACCCACTTGGCAAAAAGGGAGGTGGGGGATCTTCAGAGAAAGAGTAAGGAGGCCAAGAGTACCGGAGAAAGCATGCTTAGAGACAGAAGAAGAGGGAAAATAACACTTTTGTGAGTAATTCAAAAGTAGGCAGACTTACAAAGTTGCACGGCTGTGGCCCTGTAAGAACTGCACTGCGGATGGCGCTTCTGGGGAGGAAAACATTACAATAGAGGCATAATTATTCCTCCTATCCATGTAGCATGGCTTAAGTGATACTTGCCTTCCTGAACAGTAGTCTCTTGGTCAGGTGACCAAGCTGCCCAGCTACCAAGCCAGAGATTGACATGTTGCCCTCTAGTCAGAATTCCATGTGGCTGTGCAGACTCGGCTGCAGTCCCTTACTAGCGACTATAGTTCACTCCCCTGCTCCAGTGTGTCAGTGTTCATGAGTAGTAAACCAGGAAGTGTAACTCCCTCTTGAAAAACAGTTTTCATCACAAAGAGAGTAAACATGGCTTATTAGAAGCAAATATGAATGACCCTGGCCAGGGAACATAGATTTGATTACCCCAAATACCATTTGCTCTGATGTGGTAACAAAGAGAATAATGCATCAAAATGCTTTCCACAAACAGGTAGAAACACAGGTGAACACAACAAAGTAGGAGAAAGCTCAGCTATAGGCCTCAGACACTAACTGGCAACAGTTTTAGTTTTGGGGCTGATGGGTTCACATAGATCTTCTCAAGGATGCTGGCTCTCATACAGGTGCTCAATAAATGGCTATTTACAGACTAAGATAGCCCAGGACAACTTGGCTCTCTGGACCTGCAACATACCAAATGCTGCATGGCCACTGAACTTCTGACATGTCGATCACCATGTTCAATATAGGAGTGGTTTTTGTTTGTTTGTTTGGTTGGTTTGTTTTGTTTTTGTTTTTCTGGGAACTTCGGTGAACTTCCAAGTCAGGCTATTTAATGATGAGAAAATGAAGAGTCACAGGAGACTGGAAACAGTGAACATGTTTTGGAAAGCGAATGGGCCACAGCCCTAAGGAAGCAGAACATGGCCAATCATAGGACATTCATAATAAGAACCAGTCCCAGCAGAGTCTGGAGAGTTCCTTAACCCATCCAGAATAGAAAAGATGCTAAGAGATTACAAATTCGATGCAGATTTGCGCCATATCATTGGCACTTCCAGCTCAAAGGGCCAAAGCCTGCTAGATGGAAGACATCTGCTGCTGGCTGTCAGCTAGGCACACATTTAAAACATTCTCCAGCTTTTCTCATTGGGAACAAAAATGTGAGTTACTTTTAGGAGAATTTATTCTTTACCAATCCTTTTTACTTTGTATCGTATTTTACTTTGGGCAAAGAAATGACATAGCAATAGACAAAGGGAAATGATCCATTAATAGTTGGATAGGTAGAATTTATCTTCAAAGAGGTAGACTATTAATTATGCATGGAAAGATACTTTTCACTCTGAGACATTCCAAATGAAGCTAGTGGCTTATTTCACTCCAGATCTTAAGCAAACATATTTGTGATAGCTCAAAGAGGCTGGCAGTGCTGAGGCTGGCCTCCCTTTCAGAGTATGGAGAAAGAAAGGGCAACTGGCTGGGGCCAAACCTCCCCTGGAAAGTTCTCTGGGGGATCTTATGTGGGGAGCAGTAAGGATGTATCCATCCATTGTCTGCAGCACAGGCCTCATCCAAGGCTCCTGAAAATGGACCACAGGGCCAGGAGGCAGGAGCCAGGGTAGATGTTGCAGCTGGTTTGCAACCTCACACCCCTAGAGAAGACACCAGACAGCCACAGGCTCTCAGCATCTGGGAGAATGACTAGCCAAGGACTGAGTTTCCAGTATCTAATCGTTTGAATGAGGCGCTTCCTTTGGCTCTGTCTCTCCTTCCTGTAAGCCAGGAAATGTGCTCCCCTTTCATTAGGGGACGCTCATCGGGGACCTAGAATCCGGCTGGTTGCTGCAGACGCTGTGTTAGTGTCTTCAGCTGTGTATCTTAAGTCCTTTTAGCCATTCCCTATGGATTAATTGAAAATCATGGACATCCTGTTTGTGTGATTTGTTCAAGGTAACAGGAAGGCCATGAAGAAGCCAATGTTGATTTTCTAAAGAAGAAGTCATTTTAAATGGCCTGAAAAGGACCCAATGCAAGATTGGTCAAAGGATGCTTGGAACTGGAGATGGCTGCTACCTGAATGGAGGAAACCTGGGAAGGAATGATTCTGACAGTGTATAATGTGGAGTCACTTTGCAAAAAAAAAAAAAAAAAAAAAACCAAAAAAAACCCCTCATGTTTACTCTTTCTTTCTTTCTTTCTTTCTTTCTTTCTTTCTTTCTTTCTTTCTTTCTTTCATAGCTCGGGCTGTATTGCTCTAGGTGCTGGGAATGAGTTAGAGAGACACACATCCAGAGTAGTACCTAGCATGCTGAAAACAGCTGGGGTCAGGAACAGGCGGTGGAATGAAAAAAAGTGCTATTTCACCTGGAGTTAGTAGAGACTGGAGTTGAGCAGAGGTCTGGAGGAGGTGAGCATGCCACGAGGCAGCATCAGTACCACAGTATCAGCATGGATGCTTCAAGGGGACTGGGGAGATGGCACAGTCAACAAAGCATCTGGAAGCAGGCATGAGGACCCAAGTTCAATCCCCAGAACCCATATATATATCCATCCATCCCCAGGAGGCATGCATGCATTTGTAACCCAGGTGCTAGGGAGACGAGATAATGAGGATCCCTAAGACTCAGTGGCCAGTCAGTGTAACCTAACTGGTGAGGCTCAGGTCAATGAGAAATCCTGTTTCAAAAGTTAAAGTAGGTGGCTCCTAAGAATGATACCTAAGTTGTCCATTTGACTTTACATGTATGTGCCCCACCCTCACATACACAGGAACATGCTCAAACACAAGTAAACCAGAAGAAAACAAAATGACATTTATTTTTTCAGTTAAGTTTGTCTGAGAGAGAAATAGTTTATTATGATAGGGATCAAAGGTGAAAACATCAACCGAAGAGAAAAGGGACCTGAAACAAGGTTTGTCAAAGGATGTTTAGAACTGGAGATCACTGCTGCCTGAGAGTATGTATATTGGGTACAGCATGGAGGAAATCTGGGTAGGAAGGATCCCTGAAGGTGCCACCCCAGGAAAGCTTCCTGGAGCCAGGCACTGTAGAAACATTGGCCAGTGTGCTAGAAGGGTCTCCTATGAGAGCTGAAGTCAGCAACAAGACAAAGGTGGCTTCAAGATGGTGGCTAGGGTGTTCCGTTCTTCATAGAATGAGCTAGAGAAGATTGTACAAGGAGTAGAAGAGTGCAGCCTAATTAACAGGCTACAGAGAAGGAGTGTGGGTACATTCCAAAAAAAGGAAGGGAAGTGGTCTGCAAGAATGACACATAATCTGGTTTCCAAGCCCAAAATATGAATTGTGTAAGTGAAACCAAGCCACTCTGGGAGGCTATGGGAATCACTTACAGTGAAAACAGGGTGGTTGGTGATTGATGTTTGAAGCCTTTGGGGAGATGGGACCTCCTAAGGAGAGTGGTCTGGAGGATTCTGGCTTCTAAAAGAAAACAGGGTTGTAACACTGAGGAAGTTCCTAGCAGTCTCAGGGAAAGAAGGAAGTTCAGCACTCAGCATCTGTTACCTGTTCTCTCAGAGCTTCCTAGGCCTTTAAAAAAGGGCAAGATGTTGTAACCCCAGTTCCAAAACACACTTCCTGCCACATGCATCCATCCATCTATCCATCCATCCATCCATCCATCCATCCATCCATCCATCCACTCACTCAGGGCCTTCTGTACACCAGACAATATGTTCATTTTGTCACTGACATTCAGTGATGAATTGAAAGACCATAATATTCCTATAAAAATGACAGTCTAAAGGCAGAAGCATCGCCCCCTGACTCACACACACTGGCAGACCAAGGCCTTAAAGATACTATGAGAGTGTAATGGGAAGAAACTGAACTCAGAGTGGGACAATGAAGGTGTGTGAGGAGTATAGCTTTAAGGTTACTGAACTATTTATGCAACACATGGGTGGCTGCAATAGCAGAATCTTCTCTTGATGATATTATGTATGTTGTTCTGAGTTTTCTGAGTAGACATGAAGATGAGATTAGATAAGCAATATACTATTTCAGAGCTATGTATTACTGTCCTATTGCTGTGATAAAATATTATAACCAAAGGCAACTTAGGGAAGAGAGAATTTATTTCAGCTTATATTTTCAGAAAGATAGAAGTCTATCATGTCTAGAAGGCATAACAGCAAGCAGCAAACAGTGGGCAGCAAGCAGCAGGCATGGTTGCAGGTGCAGAAATCAGAAATACGTTGGCCATGAACATGAAGGAGAGAGAATGAATTGGAAGGAGAGTCACTCCTCCTAAACTGTCCCCAAACAGTGCCACCAACTGGAAACCCAGTGTTCAAATGCCTCAGCCTATGGAGGACATTCTCATTCAAACCACCACAAAGTATATTGGCAAAGGTGAACAGAGAGAAGACCCCAAGAGCCTAGAGGAATCTTTAGAGCTTGGGGCAGTCATGACTGCTGTGGAAAGGAGATGGAAGGAAGACCATGGACTGTGGTGAAGATAGGAGAAATCTCAGTAGGGTTAATAGGAGTCCCTGAGCCAAAGCCACCTCAAGGAGGCATTCCAGCATGTACCTACCTCAGTAATCCTGGGGCCCTAGGTCTTCAGATGAGAGAAGCTCACAGAAATTACAGCCATAGCGTACAGAGATGAGATCGGGGGCAGCACAGGAATCCTGGGTCAGTTAGTACTTAGGCATTTGTACTGGCCTGCCCTGGAGTTCAGACAGGATACGCGGTCAGCTGCAGTCACTAAGAGCACCACTGTGCCTGTTCACTATGTTCCCCTTTAAAGGGCCCCTGCCCACCTCCACATCCTCTCTCTCTCTCTTTTTTTTCTCCCTGTCTCTGTATGTTCTCCTCTCTCTCTGCCTCTCTTTCCTCTTCCTGCTGCTCCTGTCCCTGAAGGCTGGTCTCCTCCCCCCATTTCCCCCTTTCACGATCCCTTTCCTCTAATAAAAACCCCTTCACTTGAACTCTGTTGCATGGCATCTTTCTCTCGTGTGCTACTTTAAAAAAATTATAACAAACTGACTCAAAAAAAAAAAATCTGTAGCCCTACTATATACGGATGATAAATGTGCTGAGAAAGAAATCAGAGAAACATCACCCATTACAATAGCCACAAACAACATAAAATACCTTGGCATAATGCTAACCAAAAAAGTGAAAGACCTGTATCATAAGAATTTTGAATCTTTAAAGAAAGAAATTAAAGAAGATACCAGAAAATGGAAGGATCTCCCATGTTCTTGCATAGGTAGGATCAACATAGTAAAAATGGCAAACTTGCCAAAAGCAATATACAGATTCAATGCAATCCCCATCACAATTCTTCACAGACCTTGAAAAAACAATTCTCAAATTTATATGGAAAAACAAAAGACCCAGGATAGCTAAAACAACCCTGTACAATAAAAGAACTTCCGAAGACATCACCATCCCTGATTTCAAGCACTATTATAGAGCTATAGTCCTGAAAACACCTTGGTATTGGCACAAACATAGACAGGTAGACCAATAGAATCTAGTTGAAAACCATGATATTAACCCACACACCTATGAACACCTGATTTTTGACAAAGAAACTAAATCTATACAATGGAATAAAGAAAGCATCTTCAACAAATGCTGGCATAACTGGATGCTGGCATGTAGAAGATTGCAGATAGATCCATGTCTATCACCATGCACAAAACTTAAGTCCAAATGGATCAAAGACCTCAACATAAACCCAGCCACACTGAACTTATTAGAGGAAAAAGTAGGAAATCCTTGAGCGAATTGTTACAGGAGACCGCTTCCTGAATATAACACCAGTAGCGAAAATACTGAGATCAACAATTAATAAATGGGACCTCCTGAAACTGAGAAGCTTCTGTAAGGCAAAGGACACAGTCAACAAGACAAAACGACACCCTACGGATTGGGAAAACATATTCACCAACCCCACATCTGACAGAGGGCTGATCTTCAAAATTTACAAAGAACTCAAGAAGCTAATCTCCAAAACACCAAATAATCCAATTAAAAAGTGGGGTATAGAACTAAATAGACAATTCTCAATAGAGGAATCTAAAATGGCTGAAAGACACATAAGAAACTGTTCAACATCCTTAGCCATCAGGGAAATGCAAATCAAAACAACTCTGAGATACCATCTTACTCCTGTCAGAATGGCTAAAATCAAAAACACCAATGACAGTTTATGCTGGAGAGGTTGTGGAGAAAAGGGAACACTCCTCCACTGAAGGTGGGAGTGCCAATTCGTATGTCGATTCCTCAGGAAAATGGGAATCAGTCTACCACAAGATCCAGCAATTCCACTCTTAGGCATATACCCAAAAGGAAGCACATTCATACAACAAGGCCATCTGTTCAACGATGTTCATCACAGCATTATTTGTAATAGCCAGAACCTGGAAACAACCTAGATGCCCCTCAACTGAAGAATGGATAGAGAAAATGTGGTACATTTACACAATGGAGTACTACTCAGTGGAAAAAACAAACAAACAATGGAATCTTGAAATTCACAGGCAAACGGATGGAACTAGCAGGAGAGAATCCTGAGACTCCTACTCATGACAGTCAGACTATAAGATGACTTATCATAATGATCCCTAAGGCCATCTATCTGTACTCCATCTGTTGTCCACAGACAGTGTGGTGGTTTGAATGAAAATGCCCCCCATGAACTCATAGGGAGTAACACTATTTGAAAGGATTAGGACTTGTGGCCTTGTTGGAATAGGTGTGGCTGTGTTGGAGGAAGTGTGTCGCTGGGGTTGGGGGAGGTTTCAGAAGCTCAAACCAGGTCCAGTGGTCTCTCTCTCTCTCTCTCTCTCTCTCTCTCTCTCTCTCTCTCTCTCTCTCTCTCTCTCTTTCTCTCTCTCTCTTCTTCCTGCTTGCAGATCCAAATCTGGAACTCTCAGCTACCTCCCCAGCACCATGTCTGCTTGCATGCTACCATGCTTCTCACCATGATGATAATGGACTAACTCTGAACTGTAAGCCAGTTCCAATTTAATGTTTTCTTCCCCAACTGAATGTTTATAAGAGTTGCCATGGTCACAGTGTCTCTTCAGAGCAATAAAACCCTAAGAGCCGCAGCCACTTTCTCTTGGCCCAGAAGACTTTCTACCTGACTCAGATATCCTCGGGGATAGATTGTGGCTTTGTAACTAGTAACCATTCTGTGCTCTGCTGTGTGGTTCAAAATTATTTTGAAGGCTGGGGAGATAGCTCAGTCAGGAAAGTTTTTTTACCTTGTAAGCATGAAGACTCAAGTTTGAGTTCCAGGACCCATGTGGTAAAAAATATCTAGGAGTGGTGGCATTTACTTGTGGTAACCACTTTGGAAACATGGTGACAGATTCTAGAGCTTGCTGATCAGCCAGTCAAGCCTACTTCATGAAGTGAGTTCCAGGCCAGGGAGAAACACTGCCTCAATAAATAAGGCTGACAGCATCCAACAAGGTTGACGTCCAGCTTCCACATGCTCACACACGTGCATGTACATATATAATTGTATCTGTATACACATAAACATGCATACAAATTCATATGGGCATGAGTACTTTTTTGAGTACATACAAAAAAAAAGTATTGGATTGTTTGATTTTTCTCAGTGAAAATTTGTTAGGATTGGCCAGTGATTTATTCATTTACTTAGATTTAATGTACATTTACCATGTATGCTTACTATATAACCAAATTATGAATGCATCCACTCCAACCCATGATGACCCCCAGACCCTTACAGCCCATTCATCGTATAACTATTTACCTCTGTCATAAGCACGTCCCCTTTATACAAACCCTTAGTCCTTGGAAAGCACATTTTCTCTGTGTTTTCAATAATACTTGTGTCCTGGTTAGTTTTTTTTTTTTTTTCAACTTGTCACAATCTAGGGCTGTTTGGGAAGAAAGAACTTCAACTAAGAAGGTGCCTCCATAAGTGATTAATTTATGATTAATGATTGATATGGAAGGGTTCAGTCCACTGTGGGTGGTACCACTCCTGAGCAGGTAGTCCCGGGTGCTATAAAAACTCAGGTAGAGAAAGTCATAGGGGGCAACACATCAAGCAGCCCTCCTCTATGGCCTCTGCTTCAGTTCCTGCCTCCAGGTTCCAGCCTTGAGCTCCTGCCCTGGCTTCTCTCAGTGGTGGACTGTGACCTGACCTGAGAGTTTTAAGTTGAATAATTCCTTTCCTCCCAAGTTGCTTTTCGTCATGGTGTTTTATCACAGCAATAGAAACCCTAACTAAGACAATGTGTGAGTGTGATCACATAGTATTTGGCTTATTTAGCTTAACACAATGTCATTTGGGTTCCTCTGTGTTGTTGCAGGTGACATGCAACAAGTAAAAACTCCCTTTCATATTCCTATTCATCACATTTTACACACACATATAGATTACACACACACACACACACACACACAGAGAGAGAGAGAGAGAGAGAGAGAGAGAGAGAGAGAGAGAGAGAGAGTCTTTCTGCCTTCTTGTCTATATACTGCTTCCCTACTAACAACTCTGACTTCAGTTTGTTCTAGTTTCTTAAGGTGTGAAGTCAGGTCGCTTATGTGTGGAGTTTGGTTTTTTTTTTTTTTTTTTTTTTTTTTTTTTGCTGACAAAGTGTTTGATACTAAGATCTTCTTAGCACTGCTTCTTCATTTCCTTCTCCCAGTGAATTTTCATAATAGGACTTTTATTCACTTTTAAAAAACATTTGTGTATCTAGTAAGCAATTTTCTTTTTCTGTGAACATGTGTGTGTGTTGGGTGGCAGGGGGTGGGGGTGTTCCTGCGGGGGTCAGAGGTCAATGTCAGCTACAATTCCTCAATTGCTCCCCACCTGGAACTCACCAAGTGGCTAGACCAGCCAGTAAGCCCCAGGGATCTGCCTGTTTCCCTTCCTCTGCACTGGGATCACAGATACATGCCTTTTACACGGGTGCTGGGGATCCAAACTCAGGTCCTCATGCTCTCACAGCAAGCGCTTTACCAATTAGGCGTCTCTCCAGCTCCAGGTTTCCTTTATGATCGCCCTGGGTTGTATAAAACACATAATTTCATAATTTCGGCCAGGAACCCTCAATTCGTGCATAAAACTCTACACATTTATTCCTCACACATTTTATGCTATTAATGTGCACTTCCCCCTTTAATGTTTTGTATCGTTAACAAATCACTGTAGCTGTGATTATTTTAATACATTAAACTATTAACTTTACATTTGAGTTAAAAAGCGGTCTACACACCACAATTACATAGGAATGCTTCTGGATCCAAGTGGCCTATCTTCATCAGCACATGTCACACTTTTGATGTGCTTTCATGAAGCTCCTTTAGGCCTGATAATTTTTCATCTCTATTTTGTCCTGAAGAACATTTTTGCTGGGTACGGTATTTCAAACTGGCAGTTTCTTTTCTTTCTCTTCGTTTTTTCAAGTTAGCATATGAAGGAATGGGCCTCAGTGTGGTACTTCGTACATATAAGTCATTATACATTGTTCTTATCCATCCCATTCACTGACCACCCTCCCCATGTGCTGACTCCTTCCTGTTGGTCCTCTCTCTAGCACCAAATAATCTTTGCTTCTGCTTCCATGCTTCATGCATTCTATTGCTCTCTTCTTTTCATCTTCCTTTTTGTTGTATCTCCTTTTTACCACTCTTCCCCTTCTAATTTCAACACACACACACACACACACACACACACACACACACACACACAGAGAGAGAGAGAAGAGAGAGAGAGAGAGAGAGAGAGAGAGAGAGAGAGAGAGAGAGAGAACAATATAGCTAATGTTGTGGAATATTATTCTAAGATGTGTTACATTGGTCTATACTATGAAACATTTGTTTAATGACGCAAAGATGAAGATATGTTGCATTTTTTTTAATGTTGCATTTGTTTAACTCTGTGAAGACCCATGTCTAAAACACCTGATTGGTTTAATAAAGAGCTGAATGGCCAATAACAAGGAAGAAGAAAGAATAGACAGGGCTGGCAGGAAGAGAAAATAAATAGGAGGAGAAATGTGGGAAAATGAGATGAAGAACAGCATAAGGAAGAGGACTCCAGGGCTCAGCCACCCAGCTACACAGCAAGTCATGGAGTAAGAAGTAAAGAAAGGTATACAGAAATAGAGAAAGATAAAAGTCCAGAGGCAAAAGATAGGCAGGATAATTAAAGAAAAGCTGACTAGAAATAAGCCAGGCTAAGGCCAGGCATTCGTAAGTAATAATTAAGTCTCTATGTGTATTTATTTGGGAGCTGGGTGGCAGGCCCCTCAAAAAGGAAAGAGTAAAAACTAACCAACAACAATCTAATACAAATTAATCTACTTACTAGGCACATGAGAGAAAATATTCAGCATTCTTGTTTTCTGAATCTGGCTCATTTGATTTCTAGCCCACGCATTTTCCTGCAAATGTTATGATTACATTTGTCTTCACAAGCTAGATAAAATTCCACTGTGTTTATGTGTTACATTTTCATTATCCATTCCTCTGTTGATGTGCATATAGGTTGATTTAATTCTCATTTGTTGTGAATAAACATGAATGTGCAGGTATGTCGGTGGTATGGTGTCTTGGGGTTCTTGGAGTATATACCCAGGGATGGCAGAGCTGGGTCACATGGTAGCCATACTTCTAGTTTTCTAAATAACCTCCATGTATGTTTCCATAGTGACTGCACTAACCACATAGAAGGGTTTGTCTTTCCCTGCATCTTCAGCAGCATTTGCCACTGTTTAGTTTCATGACCACAGCTATTCTGATTGGGTTGAGATAGAATCTCAAAACAGTGTTAATTTGTACTCCCTTGATGACCAAGAATTTTGAGCACCTTTTCAAGTGCTTGGTCATTTTTATTTCTTTTGAGAATTGTCTATTCAGTTCATTGATCTATTTATTAATTGTTTGATTTATCAGTATTTATTTTTGAAGTTCTTTACATATTTTAGATATTGACCGCCTGGCTAATAAAGCAGGCAAAGATTTTCCCCATTCTGTAGGCATCTCTTCACCCTGGTGATTGATCACTTCTTTGCTGGGCAAAGCTTCTTAATTTCATGCAATTCCACTTGTCAGTTCTTGAGGTTGTATCCTGTGCTATTGGAATCTTGTTCAGAAAGTTCTTGCCTATGCCTTTGAAGTGTTTTACCTATATTCGCCTCCAGTGGTTTCACAGTTTCAGGTCATAAATTGCAATCAGTGATTTATTTTGAATTGATTTTATTTTTTTGGTTTGGTTTTTCAAGACAGGGTTTCTGTGTTGCTCTGGCTGTTCCAGAACTACCTCTGTAGACCAAGCTGGTTGAATTGATATATGTTCAAGGTAAGAGATACAGATCTAGTTTGATTCTTCTACCAACAGTTATCCAGGTTTCCCAGAACCATTTATTAAAGAGGCTGTTCGATTTGTTATTTTTTCTCAATGCATTACCTGTGTTAAAATTAGGTGTTTTTAGCTGTGCACGTTTATTTCTGCATCCTCTGTTTTATCCTATTATTCTATATGTCTGTTTTGGTGGCATTACCATGTTGTTTTTACCTATGTAGTATTCTTTGAGATAAGGTGTTGTGACATCTCCAGCATTATTCCTTCTGCCTAAGGTTGCTTTAAATATTTGGGGTCTTTTTATGAGAGAGAGAGAGAGAGAGAGAGAGAGAGAGAGAGAGAGAGAGAGAGAGAGAGTTCTGTGAAGAATATACTGGAGATTTTGCCGAGGAATGTGGTAAATGTAGATTACCTTTGTCAACATAGTCACTATAATGTTGATATGTTGATTCTGCCAATCCATGGGCATGAGTTGTCTTTCCATCTTCTGATGTCTTCTTTGATTTCTTTCTCTGGTGTATAAATGTTTGAATTATATAGGTACCCCATATCCTTGGTTACATTCATTCCTGTTCATCTTTAAATGTTGTTTTTTTATTTGTTTTGAAATCTGATTTGTTCCTTTAGTTCTTCCTTGGAGAGTTCTTTATTTGGTATATTGCTTTCTGTATGTTTATACATCCTGCCACTTTGGTGAAGGCACTATTCAGAACTAAGAGCTTCCTTGGGGAGTCATAAAGGTTCTTCAATTATAGAATGTGGTTTTCAAAAAGAGGTAATTTGATTTCTTCCATTTTTATTTATATGCCTTTTATTTCTTTCTTGTCTTAGTCCCAGTTTTAAGGGAAGTGCTCCTAGCTTCTTCCATTTATTATTACATTGGTTATGGGTTTATCATGCCCGTGTGTGTGTGTGTGTGTGTGTGTGTGTGTGTCTCAGGGGGATGATTCAAGACAGGGTTTCTCTGTGTAGCCTTGGCTGTCCTGGAACTCACTCTGTAGCCCAGGCTGGCCTCAAACTCATAAAGATCCATCTGCCTCTGCCTCCTGAGTGCTGGGATTAAAGGCATGTGCCACCACTCACCCAGCAGAACTATAACCTTTTGATGTTGAGATATATACATCGTATTTCCTTGATTTTTCTTACCAAGAAGAGATGTTGAATGTCAACAAATATCTTTTCTACATCTATTGATATAATCATATTATTTCTGTCCTTAAGTCTATCTATAAGATGTTACATATACTAATTTGTGTGCACTCAACCATCATTACATACTAACATCTTTCCATTCTTGGAATAAAACTAAAGGGGTCATGGTATATGGTCTTAATGTGTTCTTGAATATGGTGGCACATGCCTTTAATCTCAGCTCTTGAGAGGCAGAGGCAGGCAGATCTCTGTGAGTTCGAGTACAGCCTAGAGCGAGTTCCAGAACAGCCTCCAAAGTCACAGAGAAACCCTGTCTCGAAAAAACCAAAAGAAAAAAATGTGTTTTCAAGAACTCTCCTAAGAGTTTTGCATGTATGTTCATTAGGGAAACTGGTCTACAGGTGTGTGTGTGTGTGTGTGTGTGTGTGTGTGTGTGTGTTGTGTGTGTGTGCTGTATGTGTGTGTTGTGTTCTTATTAAGTGTTGATATTATGGTTATACTGGCTTAATGCTGGGCATTTAGTGGGGACACTGGCTGATGGGTGTGGGTTTGTTATCACAGGTATCAATGCTGGAATTTGGGGGTGTTTTTGAGAGCAATAGAGCTCTTAGTGAGCTTAGCTTGGGAGTTAGGGGGCTGGGTGCTCACAGTCACAGAAAACATTCACTGAGCTGGTGGTTAGGTTCTTGTTTTTGCAAACTTGAAGAATGAAATTCATAGACTACAAAGGATACAGTTTTGTAAAGAAGTATTTTATTATAGGGAGCATAAGAGACAGAAAGAAAGCAGAGCTCATACATAGCAGGCATAGGTCCCAGGAAATAGAGGATCATCAAACTGGTAGCAGAAGGGTTTTCTAAATGACTTAAGGCAGAAATCAGTGTGAAACTTGGGGAGGAGAATGATCTGGTCAGTCCCATTGGCCCAACCATGAGGTATCAGGTGCTGCATCTCAGTTTTAGTCATGTTCTCATTTATAACTTCTGAGAAGGAGATGATAAACCAGGAAGAGGAAGCAGATGTTCCTGGCATTCGTGGAGTCTATTCTCAGAACTGCTGCTTTCAGGTCCCTGCCCTATCTGACCAGTTTCTAGTTCTTGTTTCCAATCAGGATTTTGCCTAGTCCTGGAACAGACTAAACTGTGTCCAGGTCCTTGGTCAAGTAGACTAATGAGGGGTTAGGGTCTGCTTTGGTGTCTGCTGATACTAGCTCATTGTTGGGTGTGAAAATGGCTGTTGTTTCTTTGGAGTTCTTCAAAAGGCTCCTTTTGGGTCACTGGGGGTTCCTGAATAGGCATACTGGTTTAGACCATGGCTGGAGAGGCTGAAACTGAGCCAAGGCATCTACCGCTGAGGTCTGTAAGGCTGTCTCTGAGGTCTTGGATAGGTACGTCTTCTCTAGGAAGGCAAGTTGGCCCCGAGTGAAGCTACAGATGGTTTAAAGGCTGTTTGAAGACACAGTTTTGGCTGAGAGCTGCAGACGTTCTTGAGGCATTGACAGATATGTCCTACTCTACTGCCTGGATGAGCCTGTCTGATTTTGGGTCAATATGAAATAGTATACAAAGGAGTTTCAGGTTTTGCTGGGAAACAGAACATAGCCAGCCAGCCCTGGGGACACAAAGAAGGCAGAGAGGTTTGAGAGAGCTCTGGTTTTATTTTATTTTATTTTTATCCCTATTTAAAATGAAATACAGGGGTAGGTAAGATGACACATTGGGTAAAAGCCCTTGTTGAGCAAACCAAACAACCTGAGTTCAATCCTTGGATTTCATAAGGTGAAAGGAAAGAATCAAGAACTGAAAGGAAAGAATCAAAGTTTTCCTCTGACTGCCACATGTATGCCATATCTTGTACACATGTGTACATGTACAGTCTCTCTCTCTCTCTCTCTCTCTCTCTCTCTCTCTCTCTCTCTCTCTCTCTCACACACACACACACACACACACACACACACACAAATGAAGAAACAAATAAAGATACCTTTAGGGTCTAGGGATGTAGCCCAGTTGATAAGAATGCTTGCTTAGCATGCACAAAGCCTTGGGTTCAGCACTGAGAATTCCCAGCTCCACATAAACTAGGTATGGCAGCATACAGGCCTTCAATCCCAGTACTCAGGAGATGAAGTAGGGAGATCAGAAGTTCAAGGTTCATTGGCTACTTAGAGAAGTCAAGGCTAGAGTGGACTGCATGAGGCGCTGTCTCAACAAAAGAAAACAAAAACAAGAGAAAGAATAAAAGTAGTTCTCTTCTGAGGCTCAGTCTTGAGCTAGGAAAAGTAATGAATGGTATGATCTCAACACCCAGGAGGTGAAGGCAGGAGGACACGAAGTTCAAGGTCATCCTTGACGATTGATTGAGTCTCTGCCAACACCCGAATCAAAACTGTGGTGTATGGAAGAGGAGGCTGAGGGCTTTCTGCACGTCTTTCCTCCAGAGACAAAGCCCTGCATTCCATGTGTGCCTTTTGTTCTGTATCAATTTGGAGGTGGAAGGGAGTAAACCCACTCTGACAATGACAAACTCGTGGTGTGATCCCTTCTGACTGACCTTTGCTGAAAGACCTTACAGTTTAATCAGAAAGGGGATTGTTTTTAAAGTTCAGCTGCCAGGGCTGGAGAGACGTATCTGTTGGTAACGTGCCCACCTTGCAAGCACAGCACATGTTTGATCCCCAGAATCCAAGTCAAAGGACCTGGTGTGTGACATGTGAATATAATACCGAGCTGGGGAGACAGGGATAGGATTCTTGGGGTTGGATGGCCAGCTTAGGTTAATTACACGGAGAGTTCTGAACCAGTGAGAGACCCTATCTCAAGCAACAAGGTGGGGTCTGGGGAGATGGCAAAGCCTGAAAATTGCTTGTTGCACACAGCATGAAGACTTGAGTTCAGATCCCCAGCACCCACATAAAAGCAGAGCATGGTAGGGCATGTCTGTATTCTCTGTGTTGAGGTGGAGAAAGGTAGAGAGGTGGATTCTGGGTTGTGAACAGCCACTCTCACTGACTTGGCTAGCTCCAGGTCAGTGATAAACTGTCTCAGAAATAAGGGGGAGAGCAATAGAAGACACTGATGTTGACTTCTGACCTTTGCCCATGCACCAATGGGTGAGTACCCTATTACACACACATTTCACAGCTTACCTGTTACAAATCCATCATTAAGTCTCTTGCAGCTGTTGACTGGTGTCTAGGAAGGAGAGTGAAATTCCACGGAGGGTGACCAGAGCTTCTGGTAGCATTCGGATGAGCTCACAAGGTGGAAACCACTGAGCCTCTCTCCTCTGACCTAGCCCAGAATGTGTCCCCAAGATGACAATTTTTCACTAAAGTCCAAATGAGGGTAATTCAAGGACACAGACATATAACTTCCCAGGAATTTTAGGATATAAGCTTCCCAGTGTATCCTTGGAAATAAGCAAGCTAGAACAGGAATTGGGAGCCTGGGACTCAAAGCTGCCCTTTAAGTCGTGACATGTGCAAATGTAGAAGGTCTCAAGCATCTTGGTTATTCTCTAACCACATTGGTATTTAAAAGATTATGGAAGGTTCTTTTCTGCTCACAGCCAGCTTCCATTTGTGCTGTGACCTGGCAGATAGCCCTTTGGCATGGGTGTGAGTATTGATCACCCTTGGAGCGTCGAGTCTACACCCTCTCTCATGAAAAGTTTCTCAAGAGAGAGCAAAGGTCTAAGGTGACTGGACTGGCTAAAGAGCTTGGTTAAGGAGTCTCCACTAAGCACTTTCTGACTCACTGCTGCAGAGTACAGCCTAACCACACCTCCCCATGCCCTCAAAATGGGCTCTTTACTCTGGTGTGATCACCATGCGTTTTGCTGAGCCCCCTTTCTTCCCATCATCCCCCTCTCCTTCCTTGATTCTATCACGCTTCTCTTTCTTTTCTTTCTTTTTTTTTGTGGAAGTGGTGAGCAGACAGTGTCTATAGCCTAGGTTGGTCTCAATATACTGACTGTGTAGCTGGGAATAGCTTTGAATTTCTTATGCCCCTGTCTCTGCCTCCAGAATGCTGGCATTACAGATGGGATTGCAAATGTGCACTGTGATGCCTGGTTTGTGTACTGTTGGAGATGGAACTCAGAACTTTCTACCAATTGAGTCACATTCTCAGGATATGTATGTATGTATGTATGTATGTATGTATATGTATATGTATATGTATATGTATATGTATATGTATATGTATATGTATATGTATGATTTAAGACAAATTTTAAATTTAAGCATATTTTGATCACATTCTTTCCCTACCACAAGTCCTTCTAGATCATCTCCCTTTTCTTACCTACCCAACTTCAAGTTCTTTCTCAAAAACCCAATACAACAACAACCCCCCAGAACAAGAAAACAAAATATCTCCCCCAAAAAAACTTACCAAAACTGTAACCAAAAAAATCTCTCTAGAGTCCATTATATATTGGTCAACATGAGGCCTCTCTTGGTCAATATTTTATTGCTGTGAAGAGATCCTATGATCACAGCAACTCTTATCAATAGCATCTAACTGGGGCCTTGCTTATGGTTCAGAGGTTTAGTCCATTGTCATCATGGAGGGAAACATGGCAGCATGGAGGCAAACATGATGGAGAGGTAGTTGAGAGTTCTACTTCCAGATCAGCAGGCATCAGAAGGAGGGAGGAGAGAGAGAGAGAGAGAGAGAGAGAGAGAGAGAGAGAGAGAGAGAGAGAAAGCAAGAAAGACAAATATGATATGCATTCGCTTATATGTGGATAATAACTATTATATCAATGATAACCACACTACAATCCATAGAATCACAAAGGGCAGGCATAGCATAAGGGACTAGAGGGAACATATAGATATCATTAGGAAAGGGAAATAAAATAGGTATGAATGGGAAGGGGGCTGGAATATGAGGATCAGGTGGGGAGGGTGAGGGTAAAGGCAGTTGTGAGAGGGAACATGAGTAGAATCAGCTAAAAATTAAGGAGCATTTGAGGGGTAGTATGGAAATCTAATACAATAGAAATTTTCTAAAATATATTGCTATATGAAGGCAATCTAAATGAAATTGCTAAATAATGTGGGAGACAGAATCCTAACTGGTCATTTCTTGTTATCCAATGGCGCTTCTAGTACCAGATTGGGTACCATCTAATTGAGTTGTTAGCCAAAGGATCCCCTATAGGAACCACCAAACCACCCCCAAGTTCCCTTTCTTTACAGACTTTCTTTGGTTGTGGTCAACCTCTGAAAACACCAGGAGTTTTTGGGTCACATGATAAAACATCCAAGATTCCCTAGGGGACATGGAATTCTAGCCAGAGATACACTTCCACTACTGAACAGGGCTAAGATCCACAGAAACCTAGAAGAGACTTTGGGCCATCATGTTTAAAAAACAGCTGGAACACCTCCAGTCCTGTGGCAACCTATCCTGCACCCTTGTTGGGTTAGCTTGAAACAGGATTGGTATCATCAAACACCACCTATGCCCAGTTGACCTCAAAGATTTATTTGTGCCTGGTGTGTGTTTTAGACTCACTTGTGGCTTTGGCTTCACTTCTTCCCTAAGTGTCCAAATGCTACCCAGTACACTACACCTATGGCCTGGCAGGTTGTGAAATTGGCTAGTAAGCTAACCTGATGCTCTTGGCTCCCCCTCATCACCATGTAATAGGCACTCAATAAAATTTGTTGAACCAAAGCTTTGATTTAACATAAATATAGAAAATAAATAAAGGAGTGTTTTTCTTGTCATGTCATTTGAATTTCTCTTTCTGTGCTTGAAGGAAACACGTGCCATTTCTTTTAAATAACAGTTGTAGGATTCCAATGAAGAGATAAAGCAGAGAAGGAGATGCTGAATGACAGAATAAGGGACAATGGGCACACATAGTGATAGACTTAAAACCTCCAAACTCAGTGATACAAAAAGAAAGATGTTGAAGGCTGGGTAGAATGCCTGCCTTGGGTGACAAAGCTCTATTACATCCGACTGTTCCCAGCCCTGAGTGTGTTGTAAAATAAAATTATAGGGTGGAGTGTGGCTCAGTGTGCTTGCTTAGTGTGTGCAATGCCCCATGTTCAATCCTCAGAAACTTCAAAAGGAATAGAAAGAAGAGAGAAGAGAAAGAATGAAAGAGAGAAGAAATAATGAAAGAAGGGAGGGAAGGAGGAAAGCCAGAAGAGACAGGAAGAGAGGGAGGGAGGGAGGAGGGAAGGAAGGAAGGAAGGAAGGAAGGAAGGAAGGAAGGAAAGGTATGAGTCTGAAGTAGAGAAGTTTGCTGCACATTCTTGAAGGAGGAGAGTGGCGGAATTTCTACCACTCCTTGGTTTTGGTTTTGCAATCTTTCTCTTTCTTATCCCTGCAATAGCTGTGTCCCTTTGGCCTCTGTCCTTTTTTCCTTCTGCTCTGTTCTCTTCCTGAATGACCTTGTCTGCCACCTGCATGGTACACACTCCCAGCCCCCAGATTCTCTGAATCTGTTCATTTGTCCCGAGGTCACCCTGCTCTGCTGTCACTCCTATCTATAACTTATGGTGCTCCTACATCTCTTGCTAGGGCCTGTGTGGGTTCACCAAAACCTATGTCCTAGTTTCCTGTGGTAAACACCATGGCCAAAAGCGACTTGAGGAGATAGGGGTTATTTCAGCTTACACTTCTATGTTACAGCCCACCACTGAGGAAATTCAGGGTAGGAACTCAAGCAAGATCCTGGAGGCAGGAACTGAAGCAGAGACCATGGAGGAGCACTTCTCACTTTACTGGCTTGCTCTCCATTACTTCCTCAGTTTGCTCTCTTTTACAATGCAAGGCTTCTTGCCCAGGGGTGGCAACATCCACAGTGGGGTAGGTCCTCTCATATAATCATCAATCAAGAAAATGCTCTACAGGCAATCTGATGGAGGCAATTCCTTAGTCAAGATTCCTTCTTCCCAGGTAACTCTAGTTTGTGTCAAAAGTGACAAAATTACCAGCACAATTGACCCCCTTTGTCAACTTGAAACACAAACATATCACTATTAAACCATAACCTTCCCTGTCTTATTTGTTCCCAAGATCTCCTGTTAATACTGCAATATAAAAATACAGTATGGTTTTCAAAATTATCTTAAAAAATTCAAACACTTTAAAAATCCCAAGTCTCTTAACTGCAGCTTTCTATAAAATAAATAACAGTATACTTTCTTCTTCTAAGAGAGAAGAACCAGTACAACTACAATCAAAGCAAAGTCAGGCCAGCATCTAGCATTGTAATCAAATTCTGCAGCCAAGTGTCTCGCATTTGGGGCTCACTCATGATCCTCTAGGCTCCAAAGGGCTGGCCAGCTCCGTTTCTCTGATTCTGCCCTACACAGCATACACATCTTGTCTTGTAGGCTCAAGCTTTCTCTGCTCCACACCTGCCGATGTTCTGGGTGGTCGTCTTGCAGTCTCCACACTTCCAATATGCTGTGGCCTCCATTGTGGTGGCAAGGGTGCACCTTCACCAATGGCCCCTTGCCCTCTCTTTGGACTCCCACTTTGCTACAAAGGTACCAAGCCTCAGCTTCTCTCCTCAACTTCTTCAATCCTAGGTCTCCACTACAAGTTGGGCTTCATCTTTACCAATAGCCTCTCTTGGTATCTCACAGTGTCAAGCTTCAGTTATTCCCCATGATCCTCTAAATCCTGCAGCGTCCTTGCAGCCCAAATCAGTATCACATGGGGAATGCTTACACACTACCAATTCAGCTGCCAGCTTGAGATGCAGCCTTAGTCCCCTCTGGACCCAGAATATTTCACCTCAGTGATGCTGGGCTCTTACTAATCAATAACAGCTGATTTTTCTTCAGTCACGGGTGACCAGGATCAATTGTCCCAGTAAGATAAAGGTTTCATATCCATATATCTTTAATTCAAAATATCACATGAATGGTCCTGATAGTCTTTATTTTCCTTTGAAATCTCACAAGCGAGGTATCCATCATCTGTATCTTCTTCAACTTTCCTGTCTTCCAAGTTACCATAACAGCACTAGGCACTCAAATACCTTGTCTCCAAAATCCTCCCACAATCCTCCCTCAAACATGACCAGGTCTGTCCTGGCAACATCCTATTATCTGATACAAATTTCCATTCTAGTTTGCTTTCTATTCCTATGAGGAGCACTGTGACCAAAAGCAACTTGAAGAGGAAAGGTTTTACTTTATGTTACACTTCCATGTGATATCACTGAGGGCAGTCAGAACAGGAACTCAACCAGGATCCTAGAGGCAGGAACTAAATCAGCAGCCATGGAGGAACACTCTTTAATGACTTGCTTTCCTTGGCTTGTTCAGCTTGCTTTCTTACACAACCCAGGGCAAATTGGTGAGGGATGGCACTGCCTACAGTGAGCTGAGCCCTCTCACATGGGTCATTAATCAAGAAAACGATCTACAGATATACCCAGAACCCAATCTGATGGAGGCAATATCTCGGTTGAGTTCCCTCTTCCCAGGTACCTCTAGTTTGCATCAAATTGACAAAAACACCCCCGTGCCATCTCCATTCAAGATACTGTTCTCCTGAAGCTCCCAACCCCACACTGGGATTCAGATTCCCTCCCCAGCACCACTTGCATACCCCTGCCCCCAGCCTTGCTTATGACACAAGTTAATGCAGTTTCTAAGGGCACAGGCTCTGGAGTCCAGCCTTCCCACTTCCTGGGTAAGTGATTAAGCGCTCCCAAGTTTCAATGCTTCCGTTTGTGAGTTGGATAGAAGAGCAAGTTGATAGGATTGCCTGATAAGGCCACTGCTTCTAGTAGTGTTCAGTCTTTGGCACCGTGATTTGTCAGCATCTACAACTGCGTTGGGCTGCTTTCATAGCTATCCTGGGACACACATTGGCCCACAAGCTGTAGATTAGACATGTCTGGCTTAGAGCCTAAGTGTCATCCTCTAAGTGTTAGTTGTCACTGGTCCTACTCCTTATAAGAACACACCTTAGATTTTCAATTTGTCCACAGGGATTGGAAGAGAATGTATGGGGTTGTTCAGAAACTCTATACTAGATAACAAGTCATATACTGTTACTACCTTCTTGTCCACTGAGCCCCTTTCTTGGACACTCCTCCCTGTACCTGAAGTCTTAGGTACAGACACACTGGGGGACATTTGTCTCTAGTTCATCTTAGGCACACAGCGTCCTGCAAACAGATTGGAATCCCACATCCCAAAGTTTCCAGGGTTGTGGACTTGACTCCTACTGCTTAAGTGGAACCCACCTCCCCTATCCTCAAGAGGCCTCTCTGCTAGTCAGGCCCAACCACGACCAATAGCTCCATTGTATCCTGAGGATTATGGGGACATCATCAAGATATTTACTTTAATTCCTTTCCAGATTTGTTAAGCTTCTGAGGGAATTTCTTGATGTGTTTCAACAGCAGTTGCATAAATAACTTCAAAATCACAATTTGTTTTTTAAGCTCATTATTATCCTTAAGTTCTTTAAATTATTAAGTTTTCTGGGTTTCTTGGGATGGCTTTGTGTTTTAGAGTAATTTAATTTCATGCTGTGGGGAACAGTTGGCTACTGTCTAGGGAGACACAATAAAAAAACCTATTAAGTCTATTCATTCTTTAATTTTCCTGATCCTGCAGCTCACTGAGAATATGGTCCCAGGTAGGAGAATATTTACCCACTGCTCAGCTTGCACAGATGTTGCAAGAACTCTCTGATGACTCTTTTGCATTTGTTTTTGTTTTGCTTTTGCAGCAAGCAGGGATGCCTCCATGGAAGCTGAACACAGAAAAGTGTGTGCAACAATGCTCAGCTGTGCACGAGGAATGTCTGAGACAAGTGGGACTAAGGACACAGTTGTTCTGACCCTGAATAGGTCAAGATCCCATCATTCAGGACAAGGCTATCTTACCGCCAAGGGAAAGCTTTCCAGAACATTCTGTGGCAGTGATTGATATCAGATATCCTTGGAGTTTTCAATGTGGGATATTTCCTGAGGCCAGATCAACCTTTCTCAGAGCTGCCATCAAGGTTCTGTAGCTCAGAGTTTCACAGATTCTCATGGTCCATACTAAGATGTCCAATGCCCTTAGCTCTGATTTCAGGCTTTCTATGAACCACATTTACTGTTCTATCCTTTCCTCCCATTGAAGTCTAAATGTAAACTTCCCGTTGTGATTCACACTTAGCCTTTCATCCTTCTGTGGTTCATCTACAAACTTTCCCTCTGCTGTGGTTTTGTATGGACTGTTCCTCAAAGGCTCTTATGGTGAAGGTTTAGTCTCTAGCTGGTGGTGGTATTGAGAGGTTGTTGGCCATGAGGCCGTCGATTCTTTTTAAAAATGCTTTTGTAATTACTACTTGTGAATTTTGTGCATTGTTTTTGATCATTTTTACCCTTCCCCCAATTCCTCCCAGACCCATTCCTTTTTCTTCTGTAGGAGTCAGGTCCATAATTCCGGAAACTGGTATGTGGGATTACAGTTTCCTCTCTCTCTCTGCCTCACAGTTCCTCCCCACCTCCTCTCTCCTCCAGATCCCTTTCTGTCTCTCATTAGGGGGAAAAAAACAGGTTTCTATGAGACAGCAACCAATGATTACAAAATAGAATATAATAAGAGAAAGCAAAAATCATCACATCGAGTCTGGACAAGGCAATCCAGCCAAAGGAAAAGAGCCCCAAGAGCAGGCACAAGAATCAGACCCATTCGTTCACACACTCAGGGGTCCCATAAAAATACTAAGCTGAAAACTGTAATATAGAGGCCCTGATAAGACCTGTGTAGGCCCTATGTTTGTTGCTTCAGTCTCTTTGTGTGTTCATATGAGCCTTGCTTAGTTGATTCAGAGGGCCTTGTCCTCCAGCTCCTCTGGCTCTGACACTCTTTCTGCTTCTTCTTCCTTGGAGTTTCCTGAGCTCTGGGGGCAAGGATTTGATGGGAACATCCTATTTAGAGCCGTATGTTTCAAGGACTCTCTCTCTCTCTCTCTCTCTGAGTATGTTTGGCTGTGGGTCTCTTCATCTGTTTCTGTGTGGTGCAGAAGGAAGCTTCTCTGATGATGACTGTAAACCAAATAAACCCTTTCCTCCTCAATTTGCTTTTTTGGTCATGGTGTTTCATTGCAGCAATAGAAACACTAAGACAGTGGGTATAGCGTCTTTTGGGTGTATGCCCAGAGTGGGTCATATACTAGATGTATTTTTAGCTTTTTGAAAAAATATCTACACTGATTTCCATGGTGGTTTATACAAGCTTGTACTCATATGAGCAATAAATAAGTGTCCCCCTCCCCCCATATCCATGCCAGCATCTGTTTTCATTTAAATATTTTCCCATCATAGCCATTCTAAGGGGGATAAGATGAAATCACAAAGTAGTTTTAATTTGCATTTATCTGATGGTTAAAGTTGTTGAACATTAATTGTTTTCTCAGTAATCTGTATTTTATCTTTTGAGAACTCTCTTTTTTAGTTCCATGCCCCACTTTTCAATTGTGTTGTTTTCTTAAAGTTAGTATTTTGAGTTCTTTGTATATTCTAGATACTAATCCCTTGTCAGATGGATAGCTAGTAAAGATCTTCCCACCATTTTGTAGTATGCCTCTTCATTTGAATGATGGTGTTCTTCGTTGTACACAAGCTTTTAGTTTTGTGAGATACTTATATTGTTGGTCTTAATCCCTATGGTATCACAGGATCCTGTGCAAAAAGACCTTTCTTGTGCCAGGGAGTTCAAGAGTATTTCCTACTTTCTCTTCTATCAAATTCAGATCTTATGTTGAGGGTGTTGGTCTGTTTGGAGTTGAGGTTTGTGCAGGTGAGAGATAAGTTCCCAGTTACATTTTCTCACTATGTTCACAGATTTGTCAGTCCCTTAGCACAAAGACAAGATGGTGCTCCTGGGGCAAAGGTGATGCTTGCAATTTCTTTGTTCCCCTACTATGATTTGCTCATAGTGACTTACCTAAAATGTTCTTTGCTTGTTAATTAATTTAAAGCTAGTCCAGACTCATTGGAAGGCTGTCAGCTCATCCATCCTGTAATTTCTCACTCCTCATCAGATGAGAGAGGCAACATGATAGAATCAGTTCACTGAGGTTGAGGGCTGAGATTTAGTTCCCATCGGTCAGGAGGTGTTAAGCTGGTACTGTGGCATGCACAGAATATTTTGTAGGTGTTAGGTGTTCCATTGTGTGTGTGTGTGTGTGTGTGTGTGTGTGTGTGTGAGAGAGAGAGAGAGAGAGAGAGAGAGAGAGAGAGAGAGAGAGAGAGAGAGAGAGAGAGAGAACAACAATGAGTGTGTTCCTCATGAATCTTCCACTTGTTTCTTTGTGAGACAGGTTCTCTTACGGGCTGGGCAACCTGGTAGTACCCCAAGTAGGTTAGACTGGCTGGCTAGAAAGCTTCAAAGATTCTCCTGTCTTTGCCTTCTCTGTTCTAGAATTATAAGTAAATATGCTCAGTATGCTGGATGGTTTTATGTCAACATGAGACATACTGATGTTATTTGAGAGGAGAGACCCTCAATTAAGAAATGCCTCCATAAGATTGGGCTGCAGGCAACCTTGTAGGACATTTTCTTAATTAGTGATTGATGCAGAAGGGCCAGCCCATTGTGGGTGGTGCCACTCCTGGGCTGAGCAAGCCATGTGGAGCAAGTACTCATGGCCTCTGCATCAGCTTCTGTCTCCAGGTTCTTGCCTTGTTTGAGTTTCTGTCCTGACTTCCTTTGATGATGGACAGTGATATGTAAATGTAAGCCAAATAAACCCTTTCTTTCCCAACTTGCTTTCTGGTCATGGCGTTTCATTCTCAGCAACAGAAAGCCTAACCAAGACACCCAGTTTTTTAATTTTTGCCGCTTTTGGGAATTGAACTCAGGTTTGCAAGGAAAACACTTTATTAACTGAAATATCTCCCAGACTCCCATGCCCTACATTTAAATATATTTTGGATATAGCTTATTCTCAAAAAGCCAGTGTTAAGAAAGGGACTTAATTTTCTTTGAAAGGGACTTAATTTACAACATGGAAAAGAAAACAAAGGAAAGGAAAGACGATAACAACAATAAACCCAAAATAACAACAAAAACCAAAAGGAAACAACTGTTGAATTGTTTGAGCTCCAGAGTCAAGACATGCAGACAAGGTAGTACATGATATGAACTCTAAGGTCAGAGAAAGTTAGGGTTACTATTGCTGTGATGAAACACCATGGCCAAAACAACTTTGGAGGGAGAATGTTGATTTGGCTTACACTTCCACATCCCAGTTCATCACTGAAGGAAGTCAAGACAAGAATTTGAACAGGGCAGGAACATGAAGGCAAGAGCTGATGCAGAGGGGTGCTGCTTATTGGCTTGATCCTGGTGGCTTGCTCAGCCAATTTTTTTTTTAATTTTTAAAACAACCTATTCTCTCTTTATATACCAATCCCAGTTCCTACTCCCTCCCCTCCTCCTGCCCCCCCACCCAACCCCCATGCACTCCTCAGAGAGGGTAAGGCTTCCTATGGGGAGTCAAGGAAGTCTGAGGCAGGACCAAGGCCCTCCCCCCTATATCTAGGCTGAGCAAAGAGAATGGGCTCCAAAAAGCCAGTTCAAGCACTAGAGATAAATCGTGGTCCCACTGCCAGTGGAATCACAGACTGCCCAAGCCACACAACTGTCACCCACATTCAGAGGGCCTAGTTTGGTCTTACGCATTCCAGAGTCAGTGAGCTCAGGTCAGCTGTTTCTGTGGGTATCCCCAAAATGGTCTTGATCCCTTTGCTCAATTATTGTTCTTCCCTCTCTTTGACTGGACTCCAGGAGCTCAGCCCAGTGCTTAGCTGTGGGCCTCTGCATCTGCTTCCATTAGTTTCAGCCTGCTTTCTTATAGAACCCAAGACCGCCAGCTCAGGGATGGCACCACCCATAATGGGCTGAGCCCTCCACCATCAATCACTAAGGAAATATCCCACAGCCAGATCTAATGGAGGCATTTTTGGTTGTGAGCTTAGCCTTTAATGGCTGAGACATCTCTCCAGCCCCTATTGGAGGCATTTTTATTTTTATTTTAGTTTTTTATTTTATTTTTTTTGAGACAGGGTTTCTCTGTATAGCTTTGGAACCTATCCTGGCACTCTCTCTGGAGACCAGGCTGGCCTCGAACTCACAGAGATCCACCTGCCTCTGCCTCCTAAGTGCTGGGATTAAAGGCATGCGCCACCAACGCCCGGCGTGCAGGCATTTTTAAAATTGTGGTTCTCACTTTTCAGACCTTCTAGCTCATGTCAAGTTCATGTAAAACTAGCCAGCACAGAGGCCTTGCAAGACTTTGGGGTACAAAAGAGCACAACATTTTACAAAGAGGATGAGATAGGATGGGAAATGTTTCTTGACAAAAGGATAACAATGGTTTCAAAGCGGGGTGATGGCAATAAAGTGGGTGAGTGCCAATCAGAGATCAGGCACTAGATAAGCAAGCGCTGTCACAGACCATGCACTGAGTAGATGCCAGTCTCCCAGTCATGGTTCCTGCCAGGAGGACTTCATTCTCACACTACTGAAGCAAACTCATAGCTCATTTTTTTTTTTTAAAGTGGATGACTTGCCTGCCACAGGGACATTAGCACTCCCAGCTCAACCTGACTCCGTCTGTCTCGAGGCCCCAGACACATGAGAGAGTGAATGCTGAGCTGAAGTGAATTCAGCACCAGGAGCCCAAGACAGCATCATCTCTCCTTATTCCAAGATGGGCCTCGGAGGATAAGTAACCAGCTGAGGAAGAGGCCCTGTTTGGGGCTGATTTCTAGATGGTCTGTGTCACCTCTGCCTCCTAGGAATTCTATAACTATTCTCCATTGTCAGCAATTCTGGAAAAAGACTAGAAAATGAAGCACTTCCCATAGGCCACATTTTCCTTTTGGTCTGGAGTTACAGGAGCCATTCTCATCCTTAAGCGGTTTGTCTGAAGACCCCACCCAAAACCACTGCTAGCACTGAACAATGGTGAGTAAACAGGTACAGTCACACACTCAATGCTCTATTTCCTATGCAGTCGTGTCCCACATATCAAAGTGTGGGTTGGGGACCAGGGGACCACTTAGTGGGTAATAGCACTGCCTCTGCAAGCCTGACAAGTGCTCTCTTCACATGGCTGGCTGTGGAAAGCAGTGTGGAGAATTCTCAAAAAGCTAAAGATAGATCTGCCATATGATCCAGCTACACCACTCATTGACCTATACCCAAAGGAGTCGGCACCCTACTCCACCACAGAAGCTTGCGAAGCCACCCCATTCACAATAGCTACAAAATGGAAACAACCTTGATGACCTTCAGCTGACGAATGGATGATGGAAATGTGGTGCATATACACAATGGAATTCTATTCACCTGTAAAGAGAAATGAAATCATCAAATTTTCAGGTAAATTGATGGAACTAGAAATGTTACAAGTGAGATAACACTGACTCAGAAAGATAAATGCCACATGTTCTCTCAGATTCATGGATTCTAGCTCAGAATCTTTAGATATGAATATGTAGCCTGAAACAATCGCATCTTTTAGAAAGCAGGGTGCCAACACTGGTCAGGGAAGCAGGTAGGTGATCTTCACGCCTTCTCTCCTCCAGATCCAATCCCCCAGTCTTATCCTTAACTCAATAGCTCCCAACTCCAGCATGGATTCCCTGAGAACCTGCAGGCCATTCCAGCAAGGAAGCAGTAACCAACTGTGGATCTTCACCCATTCCTCCTCTCCAATTGATAACTATTTGCAGAAGACAATTTGTTTTTTTCCAAGGGAGTTTCACTTGGGAAACAAACTGCTCCTATGGGTAGAATAAATACCCAACAGTCAACAACAACAACAGCAACAGAACTCAGTGGCATCTCGGAAGTCCCTTGTCTCATAATGCCATGTCAGAGCCTTTAAACAATTTTCTTATATATAAATATATATATGAATATATATAAATATATATGAATATATGAATATATATAAGAATATATATATATTCTCCCTTTTGACCCATGGGCCCTTTGCATATACATAATGGCTTTCAGTTTTGCATTTTTTATAAGATTTCTGAGTAGGCAGACGAGTGGGTCTCTGCATCTGCATCTGCATCTGCTTCTTGCCTTTTCTTGGGCACTTTTCCTTCTGTGTGTTTGTATTGTCCTATTCTGATGTGTTAGTTATTTGTTTTATCTTATTATATTTTATTGGTATGCTTTAGAAACTTGTTGTTTTCTAATGAGACAGAAAGGGGTAGATCCAGCTGGAAGGGGGGTGTGCTAATATAAGTTGTCAAGGACTAAAAGCAGTCAGTAGCCTCACACAGCTTTAATACCTGTGAACAACAATGACCAGAACAAGATAGACCTCAAGGGTGCAGTAGTGGCACTTATACCTGGGGATAACCAACAGTCATCTAATGGGACTTAAGGGTAGCTCAACAGAAGAGAATTTATTCCTGGTAGTGTAAACCAGGTGAAGTCATGAACCCTAGAGGAGAACCCACTACTGGCAGTTTCATCAATCTGTATAAACATAAACTGCATTCTAAATTCTTATCCTTCTATACACAGATAAGAGTGGCTCTCACTTCTCCTCAAGGAAGTTTTATTTTGCAGCAGATAAAAACCATCACAGGAATCCACACTGGTCAAAATGAGGAGAACTAATGACTGTAGGGTGCCCACTTCTACAACACAATCCTACACTAAGGCTCAAGGAACTTTATAGAATAGGGGAAGGAAGTTTGGGTATGTTGTCTCCACATTCTCATTGAATTCTAGGAAATCTTTAATTTCTTTTTTTTTTATTTCTTCCTCGACCCAGGAATTGTGCAATTGGGCGTTACTTAATTTCCATGAGTTTGGAGGTTTCCTGCAATTCGTGTTGTTGTTGAATTCTAACTTTAAAGTGTGGTGGTCTGATAAGATACAGGGGGTTATTTTAATTTTTTGTACCTGTTGAGGACTGCTATGTTGCCAAGTATGTGGTAGATTTTAGAGAAGGGTCCATGTGGTGCTGAGAAGAAGGTATATTGTTTTGTGTTTGGATGGAATGTTCTATAGATGTCTGTTAAGTCCAATTACGCCATAACTTCTATTAGTTCCTTTGTTTCTTTGTTAAGTTTCTGTCTGGTGTTCCTGTCCAGTGGTGAGAGTGGGGTGTTGAAGTCTCCCACTATAAGTGTGTTCAGTTTTATGTGTGATTTGAGTTTTAGTAGCAGACACCCACAGCTAATCACTGAACTGAACTGGAATCCAGTTGCAGAGAAGAACAAGTGATGAGCAAAGGTGTTCAGACCAGGCTGGTGAAACCCACAGAAACAGCTGATCTGAACAATGGGGAGCTCTTAGTTCCCAGACTGATAGCTGGGATACCAACATGGGACTGATCCAAACCCCAGGAACGTGGGTTTCAATGAGGAGACCTTGGAAATCTACAGGACCTACTGTAGTAGTTCAGTACTTATCCCTAGCATAGGTGTGGACTTTGGGAGCCTAATCCACATAGAGGGATACTCCCTGAGCCAAGACACATAGGGGTGGGCCTAGGCCCTATCCCAAAGGATATGATAGACTCTGATGATCCCCTATGGAGGGCCTCACCCTCCCTGGTGAGCAGAAAGGCTATGGGATAGGTAGGGTTTTAGTTGGGGGTGGGGATGGTAGGGAAGGAGGGGAGGGAGTAGGAACTGGGATTGACATGTAAAACAATCTTGTTTCTAATTCAAATAAAGAAGATGGAAAAAAAGAAAACAAGAATAGGGGAAGGAACTATTGTAAGAACCAGGGACCACAACATCTCCTTCATGATATGGTGTCTTCTATATATGACAGAGAATTGGGCCCATGGAGTCTTAACGGAGCTGTCACCTTGTATTACCAGCATAAAGACTACAGCAGATGATGTTCCAATGTGGATGGAGGAAATCTCACAATTCCCTCTCCTTAAATGAAATTCTACAGGTAATTAATGGATGCTGAGAAAGGATGAATCAGTCTTCTCCAGGGATGAGAGGCCTGGTAGGCTGTCCAATCCAAAGTGGTCAGCCCTAAGCACATGTACATATGAGCAACACTAAATAGACTCAGCAAGATATGTATGTATGTATGTATGTATGTATGTATGTATGTATGATGTATGTATTACATATGCATATATGTAACGCTTGTATATATGTAACAATAATTAAGAAGTGGTCATAAACTTGAGAGGGAGTAGAAAAGGGATCATGGGTGGGAGGGAGGGAGGGATGGGGTAGAAAGTGGAACAGGATTATATACTCATGAGTGAAATCTTAAAAAAAATAAATGTGTGTTTTTAAAAAGCCTATTACATTGGGCTTCATCTGTAATCCCAGTACTTCTATGGCCAGATGGAGATGGAGGCAAGAGACTTACCCTGAAACTCCTTGCCAGCCAGCCTGGAGGACACAGTAGAGCAGCAGAAAGAAGAGAGACCCTGCTTTGACAATATGGAAGGTGAAAACTGACTCCTGAAGTCTGTCCTTTGACTTCCATGGGTGTGCCATGACACATGTTTTCACACACACACACACACACACACACACACACACACACACACACACACACAGAGTAATGTAAGATTAAGTCTCACAGTAATGCTAATAAGTCCACAAAGCAGAACACACTTAAAACTAGCTGCATGGAGGTGGCTGATCCAATCAAAGACACACAGCAACTTACCCTCCCACCCGAGTGTCCATCTGGGGGTCCTGCTCCCTTTCTGTCAGCCTTTTGGCATTGGACACCAGGACCACAATCCCTTAGGTAAAGAAGATGGGAAAAACAGTTCCTTCTTAAGCCCCTGGGGTTGTGGCTGACACACAGGTCTCCATTCTGCACCCTTTCAATTCAACTCTGTGGATGGCAGCTTAGGAGGGCGCAGCTCAACTTTGTTTAGACAGGCTTTGTAGCCCAGGCTGGCCTCCAACTCCCTATGTTGTTAAGAATGCCCTCAAGCTTCTGACTGTCCCACTATATCCCACATGCTAGAATTATAGGTGTGTGCCACCATGCCCAGCTTGTTATGCAATACTGGGACTGAACTCATGTTTGCTAGGTGAGCATTTTACCAATTGAGCTACAGGCCCCAAGTCAGCTTTCTGTAGTTCCAGCTGATCAGCACCATTATCACCACTGTTCTCTGCTGCAGACAGAGGCAATTCATAGGACACTGTGGCTGGTGCCTGGTCCACAGAGAGGACCAGCCTTCAAGACCTATGATCTGCCTCCATCTTCTACAACACCCAAACCCACTGAAGAAAATAAGGCACTCCTTGGTCCCAGTATCATCCTGTGAATGAGCTTTTGGTGGCATTTCTCTGCCCAGTAGCTGATGCTCTGGGGTCTCGCCTTATAGAGTTCCTTCCAGGATCTTGTACCTTTGGCTGCAGCCATCATTTTCTGTTCTCTCTACTGAGAACTCTGTAGTCGCATGAACTCCAGCACCACAAGACTCAGACTTACCTTTGCTGAAGATGTACCTGGGCATTGTACTTAAATGTGAATCCATTAGGCAGCTTTCTTCTTCTCACAGCACTTGGGCTCTGGGACCAGGCCTGGAGAACTGTGCCCTTGCTATAGGAGGGTACCCAGCACTTGTGTATTTGAACGGTGATTTGGGCAGGGGCAGGTGACAAAGAAGAAGAAAGGAGACAGCTGATGGAAGGAGACACAAGCTTCTGAACTTGGAAATGGACCAAAGCATGAGAGAGGCCAAGGCTTGGAAAGAAGAAAGTTGGGAATCTTTCTGTTTTTTTCCCCCACTGGTTATGTCTTATGGGTCATTTACATATTAACTGCATTTGGAGAACTCAGGGTTTCCCCCGTATTTGCTGTCCCTTGTGTGAAGCCCTGCATAGTGAGGAGAAGCCCCTAGTTCTTTTGTCAACCGGCCCCTTCCAAATGTTAGTCTTGATGCCTTTCTACATGACCTACTCTCCTGCAGCACGCTGCAGGTTCTAGTCCCCACTCTAGCAGATCCTCGTGCTGCTATGGTTGGATGACTTCCCCCATTCATGTTTTAGACACTTGCTTCTTTCTCTCGTTTCTTTCTTAACTTTCCTTTCCTATCTCTCTCTTTCTTTTTCCCACCCTCCCTCCCTCTCTTCCTTCCTGTCTTACTATCTGTCTTCGTGGTGATGGATATGGAATTCAGGGCTTTACACTTGCTAGGCAAACACTCTGTCACCAAGCTATATCTTTCAGTATAAAATGTTCAATGCCCAACACAACTCTGTCAAGAACTGGGGCTTTAAAAAGTGTTTAATAAGAAAGGCTTTGTTCTCATCAATGAATTACTGCAGTTATCTCAAGAGTTGGATAGTTACCTATAGGGTGGGCTTGTTAGAAAAGTAACCTTGTGGTGCTAGGGATATCTCTCAATTTGTAGAGTTATTGCTGACACACATAAAGCTCTGGTTCCATTCCCAGAACCACCTAAAACAGGCTTGGTGGTGCACCTCTGTAATTAGAGCACTTGGGAGGGAGATGTAGGCAGAGAATCAAGGGTTCAAGGTTGTCCTCAGGCACATGGAGAATTATGGGCCAGCCTGGACTGCAGCTGCATGAAGTCCTAACCAAAAAAAAAAAAAAAAAAAAAAAGACTTGATCTCAGGCCCCTTCAGACTCATCTCACCCCTTTGCTGTGTCTTGTCCTCTCACTGCCAGAGGAGGAAGTGGAATGCCCTCACCAGATACCAGTTCCTTAATCTTGGACTTCTTGGCCTCTATGAGACACAAATCACTGCTGCTTATGAATTTCATGGTCTGGGCTATTGTATTATGGAAGCACAGAATGGATGTAGATACAAGCTTGCTTTTCGGCAGAGAGGGAAAGAAGAAGCAAATGAAGAAGGGAGAAGGGGGGTTATTACACATAGACAGAAATCTGAGTATCAGTCTTCCCTTACTCCCGACCTGGAAAGCATGCAAGGCCTGTCTAGTTCTAGGTTCTATAACCTTCTTACGTCTATTGGCTGGTTCTCAGAGCCCAGGTACCAGGGTCCTGACTTTTCCCTCCTGCCACCTCCCAGATGCAGCCTGCCAGGACCCACCTGTGAATGTCTTAGGAAGCATTTCTGCCCACCTAGTCTTGGCACACAGGTTGTGAAACAGCTGTCCAACAGCTTGATTAAGCTCCCTGGTGACCCCAGGCTCTAGCATAAAGCCCTTATCTGGGATGCTTCTCACTGTGGTGGAATCTCGTGGAAAAACTACAAAGAAAATAATTGCTCCTGCTCTGAACTTTGGTCAGGAGAAGTTTAAAGAAATTCTTTGGCAGATAACCATTCACCGATTTTGACAGTTGTTCACCCTTGATTCTAAATGTCTTTTTGCATGAATAATTTTCTCATCTTTATGCAGAATTTTTCTACATTTTTTGTTGACTAAAATATTACTAATCTAATTTCCTATTAAAAAACTAATTTCCAGCATTGCAGAGCTGAAAGGTGCTACCAACCATTTAGTCCGCAATTTACATCCAACAAATCCTGTAATCGGATGGGGGCTTTTACACACGGGTGGCTGCAATTACACAGGCAAGGAAATGCTTGAGCCTGCTGCTATGTGCGCTGTTCATTTCATCTGCTGAACTCCCATTGAGATTTCGCCTATTGTCAGGCGTCTATTGATGTGGATTTAGAGCAGAGAGTCCATCAAGGGAATGGCATACATTGTTTGTGCTCTAATATTCCCCTTTTGACTATAGTTTGGGAAATTGGGGTTTATTAGAGAGCAAAGGAGGCACCGGACTGGAATAGCTTATTCATTCCTCACTCAGAAAAGTGACAAAGAATATTCCAGCTGAAGTATTCATCTAGGACAGTTTGAGGAAAGACCTCATATCAACAGGGACTGAGCCAGGTCCTGGGGTGTAATGACCTGGGCTTGCAGGGTGTGAGGGGGGATTGTTAAGGGGCAAGCCTGGGGCACCAGAGGGCCTTCCATCTAAAAGGGCCGGGCGCACTTTCAAAAGCTAACTCCTCCTTTAGAGGAATGGTAGCTGCTGACTCAGCTGTGGTCAGGCCAACACATCCCCATCTGACTGACTATCTCTATCCACCTGTCCATTTTCCTGTTTATCTTTCCATCTGTCATCCACCCACCTGTCCATCTGTCTATCCGTCCATCCGTCTATCATCCATCCACCCTACTGGTTGTTAAGTATCCATTACATCACTATGTGTTCATTCCTTCAATCAACACTCTGTGTATCTGTGGGCTTAGCATCATGATGGTGGGTGACAAGGACACAAGTTTTTATGTTATTATAAAAACATGGACTCATGTTCTTATATGAATATATGTTCATTTGTATAGGTTATATATAAGTTGATAAGCATAACCATATACAGCATAAATTCATATATAAACCCTATGTATTCATATATGAACTACATACAAACCATATTTTACATAAGCATATATATGAACCATATGTGTTTTCTAAATATGAACCTCATATATGTTCATAAGGTGGTCCATATGTCTAATATATTTCCGTATACAAACCACATATATAATTTTGATGGTTAATCCTTTTAAATTTTCATTTTTGAGAATTTTGTATTCAAGTACTATATATCATTTTCTCCATTCTCCCCTACAACTCCCCCTATGTCTCCCCATCCCTCTCAAATTAATGGCCTCTTTTTCTTTGTTATCATTATATGTACATGATATGCATACATACAATCTGCTGAGTCCATTTCATGTTGCTTTTATGTATATGGTCTTAGAGCTTAACATGGGATTGGATAACAAATTAGGAAGCTCATCCCCAAAGACTGACCCTTCCTCTCTCAGCAGATGTCAACTGCCTGTGGCTCTTCATCTCGGGGTGAGGTTTTGGGAAATTTCCTCTATCTATGTTGACAAGTTACCTGGTGTCATTGCTTTGTTTAGGCAGCTATATTATTGAGGTGTCAGGTGTGCCCTTCCCCATCATACGTCCCAGTTCCCTGGCCCTTACAGTTTTTCCACCCCTGCTTCTTTGATGTGCCCTGGGCTGTGTTATAGATGTTCTGATGGTTAAGCTTGATTGTCATCTTGGTAGGATTTAGAACCATTATAGACAAATGTCTGAGCGGGACCATGGATACTGACCTAACTGAGGTAGAGGATCCACCCTGAATGAGGGCATCACCATCGCATGGACTGGGTCCAGAGCTGAAGAGAGGGGAGACAGTGAGCTGAGAACCAGCATGCATCTTTGTCTGCTTCCTGACTGCAGATGCGCTGTTGTCAGACGTCTCATACTCCTGCTGCCATGCCCCCCTCATCATGATGGACTATGAGCCAGAATAACCCTTCCTTCCTTAAGTTGTTTTTGTCAGTTATTTTTGTCACAGCAGCAAAAAAGTAGCCAATATAATATTCATACATATAAACTATATATATATATATATCATATGTTCATATGTAAAGTAGATACCATAGCTTTACATAAGCTTTATCATAGACAAGCCTCATGCATCATATATCCACATATATACCACACATACTTCATATTTATTCTGTTTATATATAAGCCATATCATATATCCATATATAAACTACATAGATTTTTATTCATATACATGAACCATACACATATATACACACAAATTTCTCCCTATCCATAAAGTATAGCTTTCTTCCTCAAAGGGTATCATAGGAACTCTAACTTCCCTTCACTTTCCTGTTTGAAGCTGGCCATAAAGTCACCTTGTCCTTGTCAGGTCTGTAGACTTTCCTCCTTCCAGAGAGTCCTCCCCTACCCACTTATATCATGGAGACAGGAACTTATGCAGGAAGCTGAGGAGAGTGGAGTGGTGAGGCCCTTTGTGAGGGGCTGTGTCTCTGGAAGTACATGTCCATGAACCCCAAAAGGAGCTGTTGGGTCTCACCTGAAGTCCCTGCCACTGGGCAGGATGGGGCCCAGCTGGGTTAGGGTTATGCAACAAGATCCAGTGTCAACCAAGCAAAAGAAAAGACTAAAAAGACAGAATTAAGAGGGTTTTGAGAGCCACACTCTTGGAGGTCTTGGAGGCTAGCAGTCAGGAGGGTGTGGAAACTCCAGTCCCTCCCTGCATAATTTGCCCAAAGCATCTCTCACTTTGTAATCCTTTGTAATAAATCTCATGATGACTAAGTGTGTTTCTATGAGTTTAATGTGTGACTTAAGCTAATGGAACCCGAAGCTGAAGTAGGACTCCAATCACTGCAGGCTGGATGGAAGGACAGAAGACATAACCTGAGCTTATGCAGGGCACCGGTGGTATGGGGAGCAGACTCGAGTCTGATTCCACCTCCATGGGGGGCGGTCAGAAGACCCTGACTAGTTCCTGCCACTGCTCTGAAAACACCTTTTAGAGGAGATGGGGATTCCTTGCACTTTGAGACCAGAAAAGCTTTCTGTGTTCATCGATGTGATGTGAAAACAGGAAACACCAGACATTGCCCCAGAGTACCTGCCTTTCAAACCTACACAAACCTCTGGGTTCTCATAGGACCCTGTGTTGTCCAGGAGGGATGGATGAGTGTGAAGGAGGTTTTATGGGAGAGACGAATGGCTGACCGCCATAGAGAGAGAGAGAAGAGAAGCAGAAGCAGACAGAGAAGAGGAGAAGAGTAGAGACAGCGTAAATGGGCAGGGATCTGTCTTTTAAAGGGGTCCTCTGCATCTGCTTGCAGACTTAGTACCCATGGAACCCTGGGCTGACCAGGGTACTGCCTGTTCTGCCAGGTAACAGGGGCAGGCCAGCATAATACCTGAACCTTTCAATCCCACCTTTACTTATTATTTTTTTTTTAAAAAAAAGGTGGGATGTTAGACATGGCAGATTAAGGAATAAGGGCGTCGAATTCTCAAGACTGTTTTCTGCTGATGTGGTGGGGGCGTGGACCATCTTTGGGGGACCTGAGAAGGTTGGGGTAGTGCCACATCCTGGGGTAGCTGGTTGTTTCATCGCAGTCCAGGCTGTATGGAACTCCCTGGCACCTCTTAGACCTGGCAAGATGTTGTCAGAGCAGAGAACAAGGTTAAGTTTAGAAAAAATTTTTTTCTTAGGTCCTGTCACTTGAGGGGAAGATTGTAAGATGAGGGAGGGGTTCTCGAGGTGTCCCAACATGAGGGAAGGGAGTCCTGGGACCAGGGAAAGACTGGATAACTGGAGTGAATCTGACCTGTTGAAACAGGTAATTCTAAAAAGGTATCTGTAAGATACATCTGACATATAGTAGCTGCACAAATTTGGAGGTTCTGATGTATGTCTACAGGTGAACCATCTCAAATCCATGATGTTGTCATATGAACACACCACAATTAGTTTGTTCACCCCTTTGTGACCTCTGGGATGCTTTCATAAGGTTTGGAATCTTATGAATACTACTGCTGAGACATTCATGTTACATGGAAGTGGCTTTCTTTTCTCTTAGTTGAGCACTGGAGTCACACAAGCAGTAAAGTGCTCCTGAGATTGTCCCTCAACCCATCTCCACTTTGGAATCTTTAATGCCATGCAGAATGCATCCTGGCACACCGTCATTCATGGAGGTGAGGCAGAAGAATTGTGAATCTGAGGCCAGTCTAGGCAACATTCTAGGGTCCTGTCACAAGACAGAACAAAATAAATCTTTATAATCTATTTTTTTTCCAGACAGGAAAGTGTACTGTATCTGTTCCCCCATCGTCAGACTCAGCCCTCAAGGGTGAATCAGCAAACATGAAAGATTAAGAAAATTCTGGAGTAGGGATGGGGAGATGGCTCAGTTGGTAAAGTGCCTGCCTTGTAAGCATGAAGACTTCAGTTTCATCTCCATGACCCAGGCACAGTGATGCATACCTGTAATCTCAGTGCTGGGGAGACAGAGATGTCTTGCTTGCCTCTTGCAGTCAAGAAACAGAGAGAGAGAGAGGAATGCTGATGCTCAACTCACTTCTGTCCTCTTCTTTAGTCCAGGCCCCTAGCCCATGGGATTGTGTTGCTCACATTCAAAGTGGGTCTTCCCACCTCAGTTAAACTAGCTCATAGATATGTCTGAGGTGTTTCCTGGGTAATTCTACATTCTGACAAGTTGGCAAGTTCACCCATCACACCAGTACGTCAGTTTGCTGGCATATACCATAGTCCAGATCTCAAAGAACAAAGTTAATTTTCTCTATTCTGAAGGCTGTAGATTTAAATCCAAGGTGTCATGGTTTCTGGTCCTAAGACCTCCTTGGCTTGACATGGATCAAAAGGAGGCTTGCTTGTACAACCACGTGCTCCTGCAGCCTGGGGTTGGCAGGGCCTGTGCAGCTGGGACAGCCCTAAATGTGGGGCCATTCTACACCACCAGTGAATTCCAGCTGAGCTCTTCTCCAAGGCTGTCACAGCCACTGAAGCTTGGGGGTGCCTGGATACCCAGTCAGCCAGGAGAGTTCCTGGCTGAATAAACTTGAGTCAAGGGTAGATTATGTATTTGGCCAGAAGTCCTGACTCAGTTCTTGGACTCAGACTTTTCTGTTAATCTGATATATTTCTCTCCAGCTACACAATAATATTGTCTGGGTTGCTAAGAAACTTCCAATTTAACACTGGGTCAAAGATCTATAGGACCATAATATACTGTACAGATGTCAAGAGAATGTGGCCATGTCAGTGTAGACACGGCTCCCAACAGCCATGCCAGACACACCCAACATTTCTGCAGATTTTCCTGACAGGGTGCTGGAGTCTTGACTTGTGAGTGCACATGTCATGACCCATTCCCAGATCTGTGATCATCTCTGCAGCATGCCATCCACCCCCATACCATGCTCAGCTCTATTTTACAGGCTGACTACCCATTGGTTGTTAGCCTGAAAGAGCCACTCTAGATCAGACAGTTCTACTTGTACCTTAGTTTACTTCATAATAATGAAATGCTGTTGCCTCAGTTGGCTGGCTGTCATCATAGACCTTGCACCATCTCTGCATAGCACAGGTTCACACAGTTCTTATGCAGCCTCTTTGAAGGTAAAACTTATGTGACTTCAAAAACTCACATGAAGGACTAGAGTGACAGTTCAGTGAGTAAAGTTTGTACTTGCTGTGCAAACGTGAAGACATGAGTTCAGATTCCAGAACTTGAATAGAAAGTTCTGGTATGCCCAGCTCTGTGCTGGGCATGATGATGCATGTCTGCAATCCTAGCACTGGGGAAGCAGAGATAGGAAGACCCAGCAAGCCACCCTGGCCAAGTTGATGAACTCCAGGCCAGTGCGAGACACTGTCCCCCCAAAACAAAATAGAAAGTCATAGGGAAGTAGAATGAACCCCATAGCCTCATATATTTGAATGCTTAGGGACTGGTATTAGGAGGTGTGGCCTTATTGTAGTAGGTGTGGCCTTGTTGGAGGAAGTTTGTCACTGGGGATGGGCTTTGCGGTTTCAAATGCTCAAGCCAGGCCCAGTCTCTTTTTCTCTTCCTGCTGCCTGTGGAGACATAGAACTCCCAGGTACTTCTGCAGCACCATGTCTTTCTGCATGCCACCATACTTCCCATCATGACAGTAATGAGCTAAACCTTTGAATGTAAGCAAACCCCAAATAAATAATGACAATAATGGACTAAACCTCTGAATATAAGCAAGCTTTGATGAAATGCTTTATTTCATAAGAGTTGTCATAGTCATGGCATCTCTTCATAGCAATAGAACATTGACTAAGACAGGTGAATGAAGTAGGCAGAATTCCATCTCTAACTGTCCCAATAGAATTGATATGTGCCTGTACTTTAGAGACCCAAAGAGTCACATACATTTTGTGACAGGCAGTTTTCTTGTTTGTCTGTGGGCTGAACTAGAAGACTGGATCCTTATATATTTTTTGTGGACCTCAGGGTACTGACCTCAATTGGGTGTTTTATTTCTCATCTTGAGTTGCTGATTTCAGTGTTTAAAACATGCTCTGAATATCACAAAAAATTCAATTATATAGCTTTTAATATCTTATCATGGGGCCTGGGGATATAGAGTGATTGCTTAGCATTACTGATGCCCTGAATTCTAAGGCCAGCATCACATAAACTGAGTATGATGCTGCATTTCTGTACTTTGGAGGTGGAAGCAGGACAGTCACAGTTTTAAATCACTCTTTATACAATTTGAGACTAGCCTGGACTACATAAGAATCTGTCAGAAAGTAGTATCTTTTACTGAGTATGGATAAGCTCATATTTATATAAAGTATTTGTACCCCCCTCTCTCTCTCCTCTGAACAGGAGGCACTAGTGGCATCCTATTGGTGACAGCCAGGTTTTTTTGGTGGCAAGACCAGGCACTTGGCTGTGGGTCTGGATGCCAATGCTCCATTCATCTTCTGAGAGGGTAAGATAATGTATATATTAGGTACTTTTCTCACTGCTGTGGCAAAGAAACAGACAAAAGCAACTTAAGGAAGGAAAGATTTGTTTCTGTTCACAATTTGAGGGAACGGTCCATTGTGGTGGGGTGGGCAGTGCAGCAGGAGCATGAGATGGCTGGTCACATTGCATCAGGAACTTGAGGTGGCTGGTCACATTGCATCAGAATCATGAGGCAGCTGGTCACATGGCATCCACAGTCAGGAAGTAGAGAGAGATGGATGCTGGTGCTCAGCTTGCTTTTTCCTTTCCAGCCCATGTATCTGACTTCTCAAAAAATAGATGGTGCTTCCCATATTCAGAGGGGAACTTCTCAATTCAATTAACACTCTCTGGAAACTCCCTTACAGATAAGACCAGAATAATGTCTCCACGTTGCTTCTAAATCCTTACAAGTTGACAATCAAGATTAAACATTCACAACTAGAGAATATTCCATGTAGTGGCTATGAAGGGCAACACTGGAGTTTCTGTGGAAGAGGGGCTCTCAGGGCATGGGGGATGGGTCTTGGTTATGCTATGGCGAGGGTCCAAGGATACAGGAAGCACAGGGGTTCTGTAATTTTATGGAGGAGAAAACAAAGGATGAGTAGAAGCATTTCAAGTGATTTGTAAATCTTTAGAGTTACTGAAGTCACTCCCTAGTGCAGAGACTACATGCCAACCATTAGCTCAGGACACCTTGACAACTCCTTCAGGATGGGGTAAAGAGCAAGCAGATTTTACCTCTCCACTTTACTTGTGTGTGTGACTTCTCGTGAAGTAGGGTAGTCCCAGGGTATGGATTTCTTCTGGGCAGACACCATGGCTGTCTGTTTAGCACCCACTATCTTCTGTCTACAGCCATTGGGAAGGATACAGACCATGACAAGGTGGAATGTCAATGAACGTACTGTGGCAGGCTTAATCCATTAATTACTCACTGTCCTGCTGGAGTAGGCAAACCTAAAACAAACTATATTTAAGCCTTTTGCTGTGGAAAGGAATAAATGTTTCCACACTTAAGTCACTTGTCTTATTTTGTCTAAGTTTGAGCTGTTGACTAGTTGAGTAACACAGAGGGATTTGTTTCTTACAGCTCTGGAGCCCAAGATCAAGACACCTGTGACTAGTGAGATCCCACCTCTTGCCTCATGTCCCTGCTGTGCTCTCATGTGCAGAAGGATGAGGAAAACCCTAGTGCTTTATCCTCTGAGGTAACCAGTGAAGTCATGAAGGCTACCCTCTTCATCTCACCATCTCCCAAAGTCCATCTCCTAATACAACCAAATTGGGGTTTAGGTTAGCACACACATTTGGAGAATGAGGAATGAACAATCCGCAGGATTGTTTTCATAGAGTAATGGGAGATATCTCACAGGTGGAGATATCTCACAGTACCTAGCTACCTGCAGATGAGCCTATCGTTGGAGCATCAGAACAGAAGGAGGACCACAGGGGAATCCTCCATGGGGCCATAGGAAACAGCACCTTCCCTCCCCCGGAACCATCCTCTCACCCCACTGAGCTGCTGGCAGCTCTGGTGTTCTCTTCCCCTGACTCAGCCTTCTTCTGGTCAAGGAGTCAGGCATGGATGGAGGCTGAGGGGGTCCTCTCACCGGAGGCGACTTCCCCTCATTCTGATCTGTTTCCCACCATTACACAAGGGTGGGAACAAGCCTGCTCCCTGACCTTGGCTCTCAGCCTCAGAATTCCCCCTCAGGCCTCACCTTGGCTGCAGCTCACCAGCTGCCTGCCCACATGCTGGTCTCCGCCCTGTCTCTGAGCCAGTCCTGACTCCAGGCAGGAGGGCTTCAGAACTTGGCATCCCATCACTTTCATTGCACAACATCTTTGACCTTGGGCCACATCTGGTCCTGATAAACTGCATTTTTATTTGTTCCTGGAACTCCTTATGGTTTTGTATAATTGGACGTTGTCCACTTCCCTGGACAGAGTCCCTCTGGCCACCATGACTGGCAGGACAGTGTACTGGAAGCATGAAGACAGCATGAGTGGGTGGCTGGAGCCTCGTCCACACTGACCTGCTCCCCTGGAGTTGCTAGCTGCTTCCTGCTGGGGCCTCTCTATGTCACTTGTCCAAATACTCAAGTCTCTCCCTAGTATGAATGATAATTATAGTATCAACATACTCCAAGACATATTCCTCTCTTTATGTAAAAACAGCCTGGAGTTAAGCTGTCCAGGGCTGCCAGCTAGCCTTCTGGCTTTCTGCTTCACTTCCCTGAGAGGGATACTCAGCTTTAGTCCCATCACTGGGAAGGAGAAGTCAGTAACATCTTCATATTCTCCCCAGGAAGAATGGAGTAGAAACCCAAGGGGGCCTTCTAGACAGGTCCAGTTTGATGATTCCCCCTCAAATCTCACATAGTCAGGCTTAGCTGTAGATTGTGGAAGGAACAGTTCCTTCCAATGAACAATGAGCAAGGCTGGTGCCATTTACTCAGGGAAGTAGAGGAGACTGGTGGTCTGTGGCAACTTCATGTGTTATTTGTTTGTTTTTTGGACAGGATGTTATGTAGTCCAAGCTCACTATATAGCCATGGATGGTCTGGAACTTCTAATCCCACTGCCTCCCCAAAGTGCTGGGATTACCACACCATCCCTTTTATGCCATCTTGGGAAGGGAACCCAGGGCTTCCTGTATGCTAGGAAAGTATTCTCCCCACTGAGCTACACTTTTAGTTTGGTTAGTAGCATCTTGCTTTTTCCCATCTGCAAAGACAGAGCTGAGCTCTGGCTGGGGGCCAGCCTGCTTTTCCTGTGAACTCTGAGCCTGTAGTGGCCTTTGTCCCTCTGTAGTCATTGAGCTGTGCACACGGGGCTCTTAGCTGCCTCAATGCATGGAACTGCAAGCATGAAGTAGAGAGAAAACTGGAAGTGGGGTAAGGCTGTATGCTCTCCAAGAGTACCCCCATGATGTGCTGTGCTTCCTTTACCTCCTAAGGGTTTAAAAGTCTCTCCCACATGGCACCACCAACTGCAAGCAAGTGCTCAAATACACGAGCCTATAGGGGGCATTTGTCATTAAGCCCACTAAACTAGTTGAAACATCTCAGCCCCGTAAGTTATCTTTGGCCTCACCATTGTGCGTGGCTGGCAGAAAGGGGGATTATTATTTCTGAGTACATTCACACAAGTGACACACACTCTGTACAGATTGACCTTGAGACTTGACCTTGTAGAAATGAGAGGTGGATCCTCACATTTTGGGGGCTAAGGGAAGAGCTAAATGATAGCCTGTGTGCTTAACACGAATGATCCTGGGTTCCCTGCCTAGTACCGAAATAAATTAATTAAATAAAAGTCTGTTTAGGGCCCTGGAAATAATCACATCAGAGGTGAGCCATGAGAAAAAGCCTTCCATAGTCAGCTGGGAAAGCCAGGCTGATAGAGAAATTTGCAATGGGGAACCACAGTGTCCTGTACTTAGGGGCATCAGCACGTGTCCCACCTGGACCTGACACAATACACAGAAGAGAAGTATGAGCCACTGGTCCCAGACCTGCTGCAGTCTCTTATTGGTTAGACAGCATGTGCTAATATCTTAAGCCTTTTCTAAGAGGCTAGAAATGGTTCTTAGCCACTTTTAGCACACATGGTATCATGTGATTGTGAACTAAAGGCAGGTACATTACCATGGAGCTATCTGCAGTGAACATTGCACCTGGCCATCTTGAGTCAGCCTCCTAGCTATTTGTGACCCAGGGGAGGAAATATCTAGCTTCTCAGGAAATGAGATTCTGGGGTCACTTGTCCCTTCTCCCTGTTTTCTGATGAATGTGTGTCCATAGAAGCCTGGGAATGGACTCACAAGCTATTTTGAGGACTCAACGTTGAGGCAGTGACTTAAGGACAGAGGAGTTGGGCAGCTGATGGCTTGACATGATGCAGAGTGCACTCCGGTGCTGCGATGTGGGCAGCTCCAGCCAGGTGATACTAGGGAGTCCTGGTTCTGCTCTGACTTGGGGGCTGCTAGCCCAGTGGTCATATGTTAAACTCTGGCTTTCCTGCATATTCTTGGAGATTCCTGAAAAGCTCACACTAAGTTCTCATCTAACTTAAATGACAAGACTGGAATTTGTTACCTCCAAATAATAACTACATGACTGTGGAGGTTGATTGCCTGGTAAATTGCAAGTCTGAGGACCTAAGTTCAACTCCTGGAACCTGTATGTAAAAGCTGTCATGATGGCACAAGCTTAGCATCCCAGTACTGCAGGGAAGACAAAGACAGGAGGAGCCCTAAGGCTCACTGACTAGCTTGGGCTGATTGGTGAACTCCATCGAGAGAGAGACCATGCCCCCACCTCCATCCTCCAAAAAAGAAAGAAAGACAGAACTAGAAAGGTGGATAGTACCTGAGAAACAGCATTTGAGATCACCTCTGGTCTCCACATGCATGTGTACATGTGCACTTACATCTATTCACTCATGAACACACACACACACACACACACACACACACACACACACACACACACACACACACACTACCCATAGCCATATTGTTTTGGCCTTCCTGTGTTGGGACTACTTCTGTACCACTTTCACTGTGACTTGCTTTCCCCCTACCTGTGAATCTCTATTCCTGCTGAAGAATGCAGAAGTTCCCTTGGATCGGGAGGGAAAGACTGAAAAGGTGTCTGGAACAAAGGTAGTTGGAGATGGGAGAGCATTTGTCTAATATAAGCTGAGACCTGTGTTTAAAATCCAGCACCGCAATATAATAATAGGAGGGGCTGGGGAGATAGCTCAGTTGGTAAAGTGTTGGTCATTTAAGTAAGAGAAGCTATGAACACACCAAGAGAGTCACAACTGGACCAAGTGCGGAGAGTGAGAGACTTTGGCGCACTCAGTCCTAAATGGGATGTCTTCATTAAGCCCCTCCTCCACAGCTCGGGTATCTATGGTGAAGGGGAGGCAGAAAGATTGTAAAAGTCAGAGGTGGTAGATGACTCCAAGATAACAGTGTCTTCCAGACACAACAGGACTGGTACACACATGGACTCTATGACAGCACAGGCCAGACCTGCACAGGTTTAGACCAGACAAAATTCAGTACTGATACAAAGTCCCACCCATAACCAAACAGCTAAAGGGAAATCTGATTTCTCCAATGGAGTGTCACTGGGTGTATAAAACATACTGCAGGGCAGACCCAATGCCTAGGACTAGTTGGTCAACGTAAAATGACTCCTTGTCTTTTTTTTTTATGTCTCCCTTTTTTTGTATAATTGACTTTATTTTTCTTTTCCTTTCTTCCTTCCTTCCTTTCTTTCTTCTTTTTTGTTTGACACTTTTGATTTTGTGTGTGTGTGTGTGTTTTTTTTTTTTCAAGACAAAGATAAAACACGTTGAGTGGCTAGAGAGGTGGGGAGGATATTGGAAGAGCCGAGGGAGATGAACCAATATAATCAAACACATTGTATAAAATTCATTTTTCTTCTTTTATTTTATGTAATTCTTTTTTCTTTTTCTATTTAAAATTATATAACATGCTTTATCATGTTTTCTTCCTCTCCCAGCTCCTCCCAGCTCCTTCCCTACCCACCCAATGCTATTTTTTCTCTCTTTCAAAAAACACATAAAAACACAAACATGAATATCAAAACAAACAAGAAAGAAGCCAACAAACGTTCAAACAAAACAACTTGAAACAAAAAAGTCTAAAAAACATTCATGGAGTTCATTTTGTGTTGGCCAACTATTGGTAGACATGGGGCTTCCAGGCAGTGTGGTTGATAGACCCAGTGACACCGCATTGGAGAAGTCTGGCTTTCCTTTCCCAGCAGGCATCAACTGCAAACAGCTTCTTGGTTATGAGTGAACTTTGTGTCCACTTCCTCTTCTCAGTGCTGAGATGTTGTTTGGTTTGAACTTGCACAGGGCTGTGTGTGTGTGTGTGTGTGTGTGTGTGTGTGTGTGTGTGTGTGTGTGTGTGTGTGTGTGTGCTGTCAAGTCTCTCTGAGTTCCTATGAGTATCCTGCTTCACTACTTAGAAGGTGCTGCTTCCTGGGAGTCGTCTGCCACACCTGGTTCTTACAATCTGGGCTCATGTCCTCTCTAGTCTTAGTTCTTGGCTGCATTAGCAAAAAATAAAAAAGTTGCACATAGTGGTGTTCACTTGATAGCTTGGGGCTAGGAGACACAGCTAGGAGAATTCCTGGGACCCGTTGGCCAGTCAGTCTAGCTTAATGGGTAAGATCCAGGTCTCAGTGAAGGATCTTGTCTCAAACAATGAAGTAGATGGCAACTGACTTACAGCTTCCATACATGTACACACACACACACACACACACACACACACACACACACACACCTATGCACAGATATATCACCTCACCAATAATAGTAAGAGAAAAACCACACCAAGGTAGGCAAATGCCTGATTCTAGTGAAAGTCTAGGGGAAAGGAGTGGGCATGTAAAGGGCTACAGAGGAGGTATGGAAGAAAGCCAGGCTGAGGGGTGAAACCCAAGGGCCTGACAGTCGTAGAATTCTGAGCAGGGATATCACCTGAAGCGATCAATCTGAAAAGTGAAGTCAGGTAGTCTTCAGGTCAGAACTCCACCTCCTGGAACTCAGCCAGCAGGTCCCAACAGTGGATGGTGCCTGCAGGGCCACTGGTGTGTGCCAGTGCTGCAGCAGAGCTGGGCTCCCAGTTCACAGAGCATCCTGAGCAGCACTTTAGTCCAGAAGATGTAAGTAACCACTTGTGGTCACTTTGTCACCAAGGCTGAGGTTCCTACTATGCAGTGTTCAGATGGGCCAGGCTATCTGCCTGTATGATGTAGACTATGGGAGAATGGGTGGACTTGTCAAAAGTCAGTGCACTTTCCATCAAACACAGATCACCCAGGTTTGTAGACTAATCTTTTTCTGGGTGTCTATTCAGTCTTGTATCACAATGCACCCCTCTTGGGGATCAGTTTCTTCTTGTCTGAAGTGCATCCTTTGACAGCTCACCGAAAGTCTGGTGGATGGAGGCTGCCAGTCTGTACTCTCTTTCTAGTTTAACATAGAGAGGCAGCATCAGGGAGAATCTTAACCCTGGGTACCATGCTGACATTCCTGAGCTGTCCAGAGGCAGTCAGGGTACTAGACTTGATGAACAAGGTCAAACACAAGTCCAAGTCAATGACAGACTGAAAATGAACACATAGACTAAACCTCCTCATTTGCTCCAGGAAGTCAGAATGCTGTTCTGGGTTCCCTTTGAGACAAGATGCCCTGTGTACCTCTGAGTGTCCTGGAACTTCTTACACTATAGACCAGGCTGTCCTTGAACCCAAAGATCCATCTCCCTCTGCCTCCCCAGTACTGGTATTAAAGGTGTGTGCACCACCACCACCACCTGGCAGGACAAGCTATTCCTTTTTATTTAACCTCTAATTTTGGAATGTGGGCATATTGCCTATAAATGTCCACATTGCTGGTCATTTTCTTCTGTACCTAAAGGATATTTTTCATTGTTTTTCAGTTTTGAGGACACCTTTGAGAACTCAGCTGTTGCTTCTAACTCGACTTCTCTTGTTTTTCTCAGGCTTTTCTCTTTGACTTCGTTTTCCTACAGTGTCTCTGTGTGATGGGAAGGGAGAGTCTTTTCAGTCACTCTGCTTTGGACGTACCACCTCCTCAAACTTGTAATTCTAGAAAATGGTGAGGATATTACTTCAATGTGTGTTTCTTTCTTTTTCCACCCTCCCATTGGGGATAGCAAATAAAATATTTATTCAAGATACTTCAGCCCATGTTTTTAACATTTAATTTTTGTTTTACATGCAATCTATGATACATTCTAGATATTTCCCCCAGAATCTTAGTATTATAAGCACAGTGTTCACAACTGTCTGGTAACCCTAATATCTCAGTCTCGTGTGTGTGTGTGTGTGTGTGTGTGTGTGTGTGTGTGTGTGTGTGTGTGTGTGACAGAGAGAGAGATAGAGATCACCAGTGGTCATGTGGTCAGTAAGTGTGTATATGTGTTGGCCTGGTGCCACATATGCCATTATGTAATGGCCTATTGCCCCAGGCTACCTTGAAAAAAACACAAGGTGATCAAAGCACACACAAGAAAAAACAATACAGTCAAGAGGCACAGCAAATTAAATATGTGTGAGTGTGTGGCTGGTGTAACACAGCATGGTGCTTTCCAGGAAATGTCCATATGAGAAGGAAGGCATTCTGAACTATTGATTTTTAAAAAATCTAGTTCATGAAACACTCACACCAGTACTCAGCTATTATCATTAGCAAGTGTTGTGTACTGTGTACAGCACACCATTATACTCTGTGTGTGTGCATCTATGAGTGCTTGTGTGTGTGTGTGTGTGTGTGTGTGTGTACAAATGTGCCTGAGTGTGGAGGTTAGAGGTCATCTGGGATGCCATTTCTCAGCTGTTGTGTATCTTGTTTATTTTAAGTTAAAAATTATTTTCGAATGTGTACAGTTTGTGGAGGTGGGAATTCGAGTTCCACTGTGCACGTGGAGTTCAGAGGACAGCTGTGTGCAATCATGTCTCTCCTTCACCTTTATGTGCTGTTCTTTTCTTGTCTTTACAGGAAATCAGAAAATACCCATCTTCAGGAAACCAAAAAGACCTGGGACATGTAGATGCCTAAAGAAGAAAGGAGAGCTATCCAGAAAGAATCATCAAACAAAGAAGAATCTGACTTATGGTACCAATATCTTATACAGGGTAAAAATCTCTCTACCTGAACACCTATATCTCCTTACTTTTCAGTGCACTAGTAGTCCCAATTCACATAAAAAAAAATCAAAGGTGGCTTTGGAGTTGGATTTGGCTCTCCTTCTCTAAATCCAAGCATGTTGTTAAAGTAAAAATCCAGAGTTTCTGTCTCAATGTGGCCTCTGGGGATTGAACCCGGGTCTTTATACATGCAAAGCCAGCACTTTACTGACTGAGCCATCTATCTCCCTCATCCTGACCACAATGCCTTTTTACAGCTGGCAGTACGCTGAGGTCGTTTCATAGCTTGATCATACACATGTAAGCAGCCCATTAAGCAGTGAGTGACATTAAGACAGCTGTATTGTCACTAGACTATGAGAATTTGCAGTTCCAACATAATCCTGAAGGTCCACCACTATATATATGGTCTGTTGTTGACCAAAATGTCAGTGACTCTTGACTAATCCTCCTTTACCATTCTCTGGTATTCGTGGTATAGAGAAGGCAGAAAGCCCATCTCTGAAGTGTTTCATTTAGGGACAGTGTGAGGCAAAGACAATTGCTGTAAGAGATGGGAGAGGCCACAGTGTCATATCCAGCCAAGAGGACCTTGGCTCATTGTTGTTATATCATAACCAAGAACAAACTACATGTGTTGAATATTGGGTTACACAATTATAATTCAGCAAGTATAACATAAGGTGGAATAAAACACAGTCCTTTAGAGATATTCAGGTGGGAGAATTTGTGGATATTTTTTGAACTCGGAAATATTTGGAAGACAGTTGAGGACCTCCACATACATTAAAAACAAAATAAAACAAACAACACCCCCCCCCTTTTAAACAGTCTATCTGAAAAGGATACCTGAGTCCTCTGAGTCCTAGTACTCAGACTAGCCAGTCATGTGGTTAGTTGATTGCAGTTTCTGGACAGTTCTGTGAGTAAACAGATTTGCTCAAATGGCAAGTTACCAATTACATGATCATTTATACTACCAATTCTGCTCCACACACTGCAGATCCCTTGGAAGCCGAGGGAAGACACAGTTGTGGGGCCACAGAAACGGTTTTGTGAATATGCCCAGGATCAATGGATGATATTGATCTCTGCCTCCATGATCCCAGGCTCCAGATGCACACCAAGCCCATCCCAGCAGCCAGATTGTCATCCAGGAAATGTGTGGAAGCAGAGAACTTCAGGGTCCCCTGGAGAGGCTGAACCCAAACACAATTCCATTACTCTTTCATCAAATATCTGAGGGAATGCCATTTTATTAGTTTTCTTGTCTTTTTTCTAGTTAACACTTGAGCTTTATTTCACTAATTTATTCATTTTTGTTTGGGCATCTATGTGCATACATGTTTGAATATTGTGTATGTGTATGGAGGACAGAGACTAATATCAAATGTTTTCCTCATCCATCCTCCACCTAGTATCTTGAGATGTGGTCTTCATTGAACTTGAAGTTCACTGATCCAGGTTGATTAGCTGTCTGGACATCATGTTACCAGGACCCTCCCATTTCCACCTACTCAGTGCTGCAGTAACAAATGTGAATTCTGAGCATTGAACTGATTCTCATGCTAGCATAGCAAGTACTTTACCACCGTGACACCTCCCAGCCCCTTGGATTTTTGGAGACAGGGTTTCAGTGAAGCCTAGGATGGAGCCAAGAATAACCCTGGAGCCTGGATCCTCCTGCTTCCACCTGCCAGGTGTTGGAGTCAAGGGTGTTACTGTGCTTGCTCTTGAGTTAGACATGTTAGTGCTCCCTGAGTGGCACAGGATAGGTCAGTGGTAGAAGAGAAATTCAGGTCTCAGAGCCAGTTACCAGCAATGCAAGCAGTGGTTAAGGACTCTGTAATAGGCCCTTCTGTGGGAGGCAAAGGTAGGTCCTGACTTGTTCCTGGGTCTGGAAAAGCAGATAATTCTGTAGTGACAGGGTCATATGGCTGGGAGATGAGAAGACAAGGAAAAGGATAGACAAGCCAGGGTCGGGAGGTGTTGCACAGGCTGTCTTATGCTAAGCAAGCTGATTAAGAAGTACAACATCTTATGGACTAGTTCTAGGTGAGAAATGGGGCAGTGTCGGCAGAAAGCTATCATACAGTGGGATGAAGTCAGCAGGGGGCTAATCAAATGATGTTGCACAAAAGGAAGACAGGATATCTCGGGAGTGATAATCACAGCCCTAGGGTGGGAAGAGTTGCCTCCCAGGATCTGAAGCTGCAACTCCCCCCTGAAGCCCTAGCTCCAGGCCACTATTGGCTCTGCATGTTCCTAGTTTTAGACAAGGAACTATTTTCCTTCCCTGTTCCTGGGGACTCCAGGGGAAGCCTCAGATCAGTTCAACCATCAACAAGGTCGGCCCCTCCTTAAAGTAGATCAGCTATCCAAGACTAGCCAAAGTTGAGGCTTCAAAGAGCAAATCCAAACCACCCACACAAACTAGCTGTTCCTTCCACAGGAGCCAGGGCAATGTTGGTTGGCCATGGGGAGACATTGTGGGAGTGAATGGTGAACATTGGGTGGTATCTCCCAGAAACATCTCTTCTGAGCCCCAGAAGAGACCATGCATTGACCAGGTCCTCTAGGGACCAGAGGGAGTGCCTCCCTCAGGCACTCTATTCTCTAGTATCACCCCTCCCCCAATTTTAACTTGTATAAGAGTCTCCCTTGCCTCCACATCCTCCTTTTCTTTCTGTCCTATGATACTCTTTTCCTTCTGGGCTTCTTTTGTCACAAACATATGTATTCTAATGCATCTGAAGGTAAGAGGTCAACTTTAACATCCCTAAAGCACCATTCGCCTTGGTTTTTGAGACACCTTTTCTCATTGTCCCAGAGCTCACCAATAAAGCTGGGTTGACTGGCCAGTGAGTCTCGGAGGTCCTTTACAGAGAAAGTTCCCCAGCCCTAGGAGTCACTTCTCAGTAATGAGTCTTCAGATGTGTAGTCATCACCTAAACTCTCCTTGCACAAACTGTGGTCTGCAAAGTAGCAATGCCAGCATCCCCTGGGGGCTTCTCAGGGCTCCACTTAGACACTCAGAGCCCAAACCTGAATCATGGCAATATCCTGCAGTGAGAATATGCAAATAATATTTAAGAAACACAGAACAGAGCAGGCACAGTGTTCTAAAAGACAATGCTCTTCTGCCTCCATGACCAGAAACCTGACTCTGTCTGGGCCAGCAAAGCAAATGAAGGCTCTTGATGAACTTGTCTTTCCTGAGACAGAAGGGCTAGCAAAAGAAGCCAGAGGCTCAGAGTGGACACTACTTCTAAGTGCTCATGCCTCTATGTGTGATCTGGAGTTGTTGGAATATTTCACTTTGATGTAATGAGATAAATATATCATTTGGGATTCTTACACTCCCTCTTCACAAGATAGTTCCAGAAATAAAGAGTCATCCATAAGCCTTAGGAGAGCTGAGACGACAACTTCTGGGACATAGAATCTTGGTCCAAATGGGATTTTTGCTGGTGTTACTAATTAAGATTCTCTGCAAAACTAGGCCAGCCCATGTTCTGCAGTTGGCAGCCTGCTCAGAATCTCTCTGTAAACACGCAGTGGCTTGTACAAACAGGGAGGCTTTACTTTCCCATCCTAAAGAGGGCCTGAAATAAATCCCAGACAACTCTTGGAGTTTGCCCTGCTATAAAAGTAGTGGAATTCATTGAGAGCTGCCTCGTCCCACTCAGACAGGCTGGGCGGCTAATTGGCCCTGGGACCAGTTTGGAGTATGTTGGCTTTGCCCAGTCTGTATTACCCAGTCTGTCCTCGCTTTGCATTCTGGGAATTCAAAGTCTTACATTGAGGAGATTGCAGTGTTCATAGAGTGGAAGGAGACTGCAGAGTATTCAGTTAGGCCTGGACTAACTCTAGATCTGTACTTGACTTTGTCTGCTGGTCTTCATGCTCTTGGGGACATGACTGTCAGGACTCTGGCCTCCGTGTTGTTGATAGAAATAATTATCCAGTTCTCCTCTGTTGACACCAGGGGATGTAATCATGGCAGCTATTCAGTCTAACATGCTGAGAATCTAGATGGAACTAGGCTTGGAGAGCTAGAAGTGAGTACCCCACCTCAGCTGTGAGCTTTGACTGTGAGCCTTGTCCTGGGTGGGTAAGCAATGTACTCACCAGCATCACTTGCCCGACTTCCAATCCTAGCTGGCCTTTTTTGAGGAAAGGACTTCTGATGGGTAATGTACTGTGTATGTTTATCTTATTGATTGTTACATAAAATACTGTTTGGCCAATGAGACAGCAAGTTGGATGTGACTAGGAGTCAAAGAGGATTCTGGGAAATGTAGTAGAGAAGTGGCAGGAAGTGACATAGCAAGGAGACTCATATTTAAAGAAGGAGAAACAGGAAGCATCCCTCTTTTCCCCTCCGCTCCTGCTCCAGCAGCACAATGTGATCCACGGGCAAGGAGGGACGCCAATAAGGCATCCGATAAGATAAGTCTTATAAAACATATAGGTTTATGATAATTAAGACTGAGCTAGCAGATGAGAAGTCCTAGTCATTGGCCAAGCAGCTTTGAACCTAATACAAGTTTCTGTGTATTCATTTGGGCCCTAACTTGGGTGGGCGGCTGGCATAAAGCACACATGTGGCAGTGGGGCTCGGCAGCTTTTAGCCGAAAGATTTATTGTAACAGACTTCTACCTTTCCTCCTTGTCACATTCATCTCTACAGATTCAGAAGCTAGACCAGTGCCTGATACGCAGTGGGTGTTTGCTAAAGGTGTGAAGACTGAGTAAATGGCTTGGACAGTACATCTTTTGGAGTAGCAAATGGAAGTAAGTCCACTTTGAATCATTTGACTCCCCACTTCTCTGACAATCTTACAGTGTCCACAACATCTCTGTGCTGTAGTCCATTACCTAATAGTTTCTTCCAACACCTGAGCTGGTCTAAGCACTGTGACTGTAACTGCTGATTTATCAAATCAGAACATGGAGACAGAGATACAGCTGAACCGATGGCGACATACGTCATATTAACAGCATTAGCTACTTCTCATTGTGTGACAAAATACCTAACAAAAGCGACTTCAGGTCCCAGTTTGGAGCTATAGTCTGTCATGACCAGAGTCATGGGGAGTCCATGAGGCAGCTGGACACATTGATCAGCTGTCAGGAGAAGAAAGATATTGGGGATATGGTCTCTGGGTCCTTTTTATTCACTCTGGGACCATAGCCTGCAGGATGCTGTTGCCCATATTCAAAAGGAATATTCCTTGCAGAGAACTCCCCCTATAAACACACCCAAAGGTCTGTTTCCATGGTGATTCTAAATCCCATCCAGTTGAAAATGAAGATCAATTATCAATGCAGGCACAGGGATTGCAACTTGGAAATTTGCTAACAGCTAGCCTAAGTCTGAATCATCTCATAGCATTGCAAGCATTTTAGCTGAGTTGTTCAGCATTCATCAGGAGCCACACACTTCCCCTGTGTACAGATGTTCAATGTACATAAGAGAACTAAACAAGCATGAGGTCCTCAGATTTTGTTCAACAATACTGGCTAGGAAGGGGAGTCAGTGGCTATAGTTGCTTGTAGGAGTTATGGAGGAGGCAGAGAGCAGTGTTATCTAGGCAGGTAGGGACAGGTGTTGTATGTCTCCTCAGTGCTCCCAGTCTATGGAGCAGGAGGATGGGGGTCATACTATGCTGGGTTGGTTATCACTGGCTGCTCTTTCTACCCAAGCCTTGGAAGATGACATAGGGGTTCATGTGCAAGATGGGGCTTCTCTCCTGTTTTCTTCCCAGAGTAAGACAGTGATATCGCTTTCCAAACACTGAAGCAACTGTTTCACTCACAGGTGTTCTGTGGGAGAGGGGGTCACCTCCTTCTGTCCCTCAAGATGCTGACTATCCATCCAGACTTTTCCACCAGGTCTTTCTTGTCGAGGGAGTGGGTCTTGCCAAGATGGTAGACTGGTCTATTCTACCATATAACTGTTGAAAAAAAGTATTTTTGTGCACTTATGTGTATTGATGTGGTGTGTGTGTGTGTGTGTGTGTGTGTGTGTGTGTGTGTGAGAGAGAGAGAGAGAGAGAGAGAGAGAGAGAGAGAGAGAGAGAGAGAGAGAGAGTATATGTGGAGGCCAAGGCACAACTTTGATGCTATTCCTCAGGCACAGTCTACCTTGTTTTTCAGACAATCTCTTACTGAACTGAGAGATCCAAAAACAGGCCAAACTGGGTGTTCACTGAACCCCAGGGATCCATCAGTCTTTATCTCCCCAGTGTCTGGATTAAACATGCTCACAACTGCACCCAGTTACTTTTTGTGTGTGTGACTTAATGGTATCTGCCTTGGGTCCTCATGTTTGTAAGGCAAGTGCTTTGCTGACTGAGACATCTCCCCAGCTCCTGATTCATTTTTTTTTAAATCTGAACATTTTGCATTTCTACTGGGCATGGTGGTACATATAAGTGACCTCAGAAGAGGGATGCTGGGGGACTGTGAACCTTAGGTCCCTCTCAGGCTGACCTCCACCTGGAGTGAGGGAGAAAACCACATTCCAGCTGGTGAGCATGCACAAGAACCTCCACCACACCTTACCCCCTTTACCTGAATGTGGGTAGGTCACTGTCCCTCATGGAGTACTTCTAACTCTTGTGGCTGTTGCAAAGTACTGGGTCACTCTGAAGATCACAGACAACAGCTTGCAACCCAGATCACAGCCTGTGACCTGTGGTAATAACAGTTGCTGGGTTTTACTGCATCTGCAGATGTGAATGTTTAAACTTAACTGTATAGGTTATAAAGTGGGGGGGGGATCATCCTAATGAGCTAACCAGGGGTGACCGCTAACATGGATTGTCAGCTTGACAGGATCTGGAGTCACCAGAGAGACAATCCTCTGGATGTGCCTATGAAGGATTATCTCAACTGGATTAACTGAGGTGAGAAGACCCATCCTAAAACGTGGGCAGCACCATTCCATGGCCTGGGCCCCTGGGTTGGACACAAAGGAGACAGCATTCCTCCCGCTCTGCTTCGTGACTATGAATGCAATGTGACCAGCTACTCATACTCCTGCTGCCAAGTCTTCCAGCCGTAATGCACTGCACGCCCAATGATCCCAAAAGAATCATTCTGCCCTTAAACTGCTTGTCAGGCATCTAATCACAGCAGGACAAATAACTAACACAGATGTTCGTGGAGTGAGGAGATGTTTACATTTCTAATGATTCTGCTCTGAGCATTAATTGATTACAAAAGGGAAGAGAAGCAGTGACGTGTCAGGGAGGCTGGCCGACACTGATGCTGCCATCAAGCCAGTGGTGAGCCTCATGTTAACAGGACCATGGGAGTGGAGCTCCTGGTAGGATGCTGATTCAGAGTCATCTCCACCATGTTCAGCCAAATACACACTAATCTCATCAGGGATTTGATCAACCCATGTTGAGGGATGTCCTATGTCTAACTGGTCCACCATAGTCCACTGGGATCCTGAAGTCAAGCAAGGATGGAGGAACTCCAGGCTAAGAGGCTAAGGCAGCATGAGAGCTGAATGTGATGCAGTTGTTTCTGTGTTAGGGTCCTTGCTCTTCAGGCTAGCCCCCTCCCTCCATCCCTTCCTTCTGTCCCTTCCTTTCTTTTGGGTTCAGGGTCTTACTTTGTAGCCCAGGCTAGCCTCAAATCCCCAATCCTTTTGCTTCATCCCCCTAAGCCTGTGACTAGATACCCTACCACACCCAATTAGAAACATATACTTTTTAAATATCATTATCATTTTGATGAGCATATTGCCTATGTAGAAGATATGAGAAACACAAATTAAAATGCTAACCATGGGCCTTCTTTGTAGGAAACATAAATTAATACATCATAAATAATGGAAAAACGAGGTTTGTGACTTGGTCTCAAAGAATTCTCACAAAGGGAATATACTTCAACTTTCCTGTAATTTTGAGATTGTTTCAATTTTTCCTTAGAATCTGTAAGGGAAGGCAAATTCTACAAGGACGTTGTAAATTAATATACGGTGTGGCTTTCTAGAGAGTGATTCTAAGCCAAGAGCTTACAGAATCTTCTAGGGATTTTTGCAAACACACACATCCAGCCTACATCCAGCTGTGGCCTGTTGTTTGTTGAGAGGGCTCCAGTAGGGAAGTGTGGAAGCTGAGCCATAGAACAGCCTGTGCTTGCTCATCTGTCTATAAAGAATGTTTAGTGGGACATTTGGTGGCTCACCTGCATTGATAGAGTACCTTGACGAATTAGCTCCTTGTCTCATTGTGACAATAGAACACCTGATGGAAGGGTGGAAGGGAGGGAAGAAAGGAGGGAGAGAGGGTGGGAGAGAGGGAGGTACTATTCACCATGGCAGGCATGGCATAGCAGCAGAAGCTTGAGGTGTTTGGTGACATTGGAAGTAGAGAAGAATGGGCACTTGTGCTTATTCCCATCATTCTTTTTTATTTAGCCCAGGGCATGGATGCTGGGTGTCCCTGTTGCTATTTGACTGGTGGCATGTTGTTTTTTCAATAGATAGAATATGTATGTACCACTACACTCCTCTCTGTATTTAACTATGTATCTGTTTTGAAGGCCTTGAGTGGTCACACCAATACCTCCAGCTCCCACCCAATGCTCTGTGGTTTGTTCTGGTTCCTCTCCATTTTTTTACAGCAGTTAGAAACTCCAATCCATGCTTACTAGCACGTTTGGTACTAGCTCTGTTATGGCTTATCCTCACTGTTAGAATCACCATGGAAACACACCTGTGGGTGTGTTAGTGAGTGAGTCTCTAGAGAAGTTTGGCCAAGAAGGGAAGATCCTTTAGTGCTGCCACCATCCTATGGGGTGGGGCCCTAGGAAGAATGGCAGACTCACTACGACTTCCTTGATTTGGACAATAAAGTTTTCCTACATTCCAAAAAGATTGCTTCAGTTCAAAACAACCCTGAACCTGGGCTGGGGTCAATGCTGCTATGGCCCTGTGGGTCCCCTCCCCAGGTCTGCTTCAAACTCAGCCACAGCATTCATCAGCTCCGTCATTTGTTACTGTGGTCACTGCCCTTTAGCTTTTGCTTCTGATTCCCAAACCAACCTACAGATCTTCAGGACTTTCACCCCCTTTATTGTCTGTACTGATGGAGTAGAAAACAAACAACACATCTAGGTGTCACCTAGGAGGACTATTGCCCTCACCCACTTCTGGTGCTTTCCTTATGCCTGTCTATGACCACCCATCCTCTCTGTCCTGCCACTGAAAAGTATGGGGCCTTTTGGTTCTGTTTCTGAGGAACTGGCTGGCCTATATGGTGGAGGAGCACATGAAGTGTTATGATCAGGACAGCCGTTTTGGAACCCAGAGCACAGGCCACACTGACTCTTGCGGTTCACCAGCCCCTCCCTCCTGGACAATGCGGCCATCTACTCCAGAGGAGGGTTACAGTACCTGGTACTGTCATCTTTGAAACCAAACAACATATTGGGTCAAACCTTCCTAAAACAGTGGCAGTCTGGACTGTTGTTTTCATGGCATTTCTTTTAGGAACATTACCAACCCACAGGTAATAGTCGGTGTAGGGTGTGCCCTTTGGGGTGGGAGGAATGGTAACTTTGTAAATATAAGACCCTCTTATTATTGATGTTAGCTTCCTAGATACATTTTTCCTGCTAAGCAAAACATTCTGAAAGCATCTGAAACACAAAAGCCACCTACACCTGCCCCCAGACATCACACTGACAAGCCTTAGCGCTCCTTTTCCACAGACAGCCAGGGCAGACTCACAGCTCCACTATGGTCCCCATTTTCCCTCCCCACCCATCTCCACCCCCTTGACCCAAGCCAAGTAAGAGCCCTTCCCCTGCCCAGCCCCTGCACCTCCCCTAGATTTTGTCATGGTTTCCTGAAGGAAGAACTTCCAGCTACTGAATTTACTTCATTTCCCCGCTGTGGTTCAGATGCCATTTTGAAATTCCATTCACACTGCGAGAGGAAACAGTTTCAGCAAAATAACGGGGTAGAAAATCTATTTCCTCCTCTGGCCCATAATTCCCACTCTGATAATTCCCAGCAAATGAGAGAATCGGCTCAACAGACATTAGCTGGAATGACCTTGGGAGGCTTCAAAGAAGACATTCAAAACACAACATTACCTGTCTCAAAATGGCCAGAAGATGGAAGTTTTGGATGTACTTACCGTTAAGAGAGGACCGACCAAAAGTTTAATGATGGAAGTGTTGGTTTTATAGTAACTACTGTATATCCTAAGTTTGTAGACTGTCATCACCCGATTAAAAAAATCTATTCATGTACGTATGTATGTGTATATGTATACACCTGTGTTGGAGGCCAGTGGCTAGCCTTGTATTGTTCATCATGTGCTGTCAATCTTGTTTTTGGATGTCTGTCATTAGCCTGGGCTTGCTATAGACTAGGCTGGCTGGCCATGGAGAGTTGGGGAGCCACCTGAGTTTGCCTCTCCAGAATAAGCAAGTGCCATCACACCTGACAGTTTTTGACTGGGTTCAGAAGATTAAGTGCAGATCCTTGTGTTTAAACAGCAAGTTCTTTTATACTGATCAAACTTTCACTCATCTTCTCAAGAATAAATAAATAGATAAACAAACAAATGAACAAACAAATAAAACAAAACCAAAAATAGTTCTGGCCATGGTGGGAATGGGGTGTGCTTCCTTCAGACTGGTCCATTTCTTTTAGTAGGCACAAAAGCTGCTCCTTGATGTATTTGGGAAGTTGGGCACATGGTGATCTCCATTGCTCCATTGCTCCATTGCTCCATTGTTACTGTATACTGTTACTGGTTAGGGAGAGAAATCCATATTAGGGAAGATGGGTCTTAGTTTTATAAGTTTCAAAGAGCAAAACTGATAGAAACTGTGGTTGGAAAAGTGCTTAAATTAAAGTCATCTCAGTCACTAGTATCACAAGAAGCCCCTGGAGAGATTGTTGGAGCAGTTATCTCTACAGTGTGAATCACAGTTCTCCACAACTCTGATACACCAGCATGGTTGGGCAGTGTACAACAGAAGGTCTGGAGTCTGTCTATAAATATCATTGGTCAGGGCAAGCAGGCTCAGCAAGAAGGGTCTGGCCTTGGACATGTGTCATACTCATATTGCTGGTAACTGGGAAGGTCAGGGGACATAGTCTTGTCCCTGCTGTCTGCTTCCTTGGAAGCTTCAATGGAAAAATCATATGATCTGAAGACAAATCAATTTGGAGCCACCAGTTCCATTGCTCAAGATTGAATGAGAGTAGGGGCTATGGAGACAGGTCAGTTGGTAAAGTGCTTGCCTTGCAAACGCAAGGACTAGAACCCATGTGAAAACACCAGGTGTGATGGTGGTGTACATTTGTAATCTTAGTGCTGGTGAGGCAGGGACAGAGAGATATCTGTGCCTTACTGGCCAGACATCCCAGCAGGCATCATACCCCAGGCTAATGAGGAACCCAAACCCTGAGAAGGAATACTGAAGGTGGTCCTCTGGTCTCCACACTTGTCTACATGCCCATGCACCAGTTCCTCCACAAACATATGCACTTGCACACACACACACACACACACACACACACACACACACACACACACACAAAACAAAATAAACAAAAAGAATAATTGATGCTCATCTAGTCTCATAGGTAGTCCTCCTCTTGGCTAGCTCACAGGCATGCACTTCTGTCTTTGGATGAGCCTTGGAAAGATACTGAGGATGGTATTCAACTTATACCACGCAATCGAACTTCAACTCTTTGGTGATAGTATTTTTCTGGGTTAATTGGTCACATTACCTGTTGAAATAAACACCAAGTAGATGAACCAGGGGTAGGCATATTCTGGTCTGGAAAAAGTAGCAGGGTAGATCATCTGAGGAGATGCCAGGGGCCAGCCTTCCACAGGGACCTCCAAACAGATCCAAGGAGCCTGTCTTCCCTTTGAGGATCTCTGATTTGTCATCTTCCAAGCAACAGACTTCCTGCTTGTTCACTATGGCTGGAGCATTACAACTTGAGTCCTCACCTTAAGTCATCTGTCATGGAGCTGGCCTACCTCCCTGTCCTCTGCCCAGTCCACCTCTCTGGGTTCTCCTTGGCTGGAGAAGTGCCCTGCAGTGATAGTGAGGGGGCAGCCCAAGAGTGCATAGAAACGTTCTTGGGCTTGGGTGAGCTAGATGGCTCTGTAGGTTAAGGTACTCAAATACAAGCCTGGCCACTTGAGTTCAATTCCTGTGTCCTGCAAGTTGTCTTCTTACTTCCACTTGGGCGTTTCTAATCACAAAACAAATCAATCAATAAATAGAAAAATAATGTGTTTAAACTTGAGTTTTCTAATCTCAAGCAGGAAATGAAAGCCAGATACAGTAATAAAGGCTCATGTGGATGGAGGTGCATGTTTCAGCCCCAGCAGAAGAATTTCTTGTGGGTCTAAACCAGCATTTGGGTAAAGTTTTGCCTTCAGGGGTCTTCATGAAAGGAAACACCAAGTAAAGTATTTGTTTTAGCTATGATGGCTGTGACTTTATGGGAACAAGGCAGCCTTGGTAAGAATCCAAGGAGTGCTAAGGCAGTGAAATTGTGAGGCTGGAAAAGGAAGGAATTGTGAACATGCCTGCACTTCCACGGGGCTGCCTGTCTTTGTCTAGAGTCTGGAGCAGGAGCTGTTTCATTGGAGATCTGAGAGGGAGACTTATTGGTTGAGTCCATGGAAAAGTTTTGAGCAAGATAGAGAATGTCTGGATGTCCCATTGTCTGGTTACTGTCAACTTTGTTCTGTTAATAATACCTTGGCATGTCTCTGCATGTGCACAACAATGGAAGAGTAAGACAAGATGAATTTAAACAGTGATTGTTGTTGTTGTTGTGATAAGATCCCAGGAGACCTGAAAGGCTCAAAAACTCTGTTCTGAGATCTCTGCATGCCTGAGTGTACGATGGGGGCAGAGCACATGGTGCTGGCCCCATCTCCATCTGTGATACTGACTGAAGAGCTGAGGCCCACGCTGCATGTGTGGCAGATGGCCAGACTGCTCTCAGAGTGCACGGTATGTATATGGTATTTACATAACACAAATACGCCCTGAGCAGCTGCCTGCCTGTCTGTCTCCCTGACAAAGTGGGAGACACAACCTCCTGAGGTCAGCCACCTGGGGTGTTGTTGTATCACCCGCTCTGGTGTCCACTGAGGTAGACAGATCACCAGGTTCTAGTCTCAGCTGCCCCTGTGCAACCTTTGCCTTAAGGATCCAAGAAGCCAGCTTTCACTGTTGTTTTTCTAGTGCTGGGAGTGGAACCCAGAGCCTTGCACATGCAACACAAACACTCTCCCTCATAACCACACCCTGGCCTCAGCCTTGTCCCTTTTACTCTTTGATCACATTATGTTGCACAGTTGCGAAGACAGATTGGAGCTGAAGAGGCCTGGAAGGGAAGGATGGCTATTGATCTCAGTGAATTGAATTTGATACTCCCAGGAATGTAGCCAGATGCAGGGTCCTGCATCCCACTTTCAACTTGAAGAGACCAAATCTCCCTTACACCCACCCAGCTTTCTTCCAGACCACAGTACTGTCATGTTCAAGGATCCGACTACAAAACAATATGTGACAAGAAGCTTTGTAGGAGAGAAACTTTTACTGAGGACTGAATGTGAGATGCATGGCCCAGGGTTTCTCTTAAGAATGTACTACCCTCTGTAGTGAATGACTATTTATGCTGTAGTATGCACACTACAGTGTACGTGTATTGTAGAGTCCACATAGATTTTTGTGGCAGAAAAGACTTCACCACTGTCCCTTGGTGGACAGGCCCGAGACAGGTGATTGCCATCCTCTGTGCAAACATGATGGTGATAACCAGGGTTCCCCAGGAGTGTGCTGGTAATGATATGGATTTTTGACATGTGCTTTAATGAGAATGCACTAAAATATCAAACAGTGAATAGGTACATGTCCCTTTGGCTCTGGGCTAAGCTCATAAATGCACTGTTACCTCTCTAAATATGTACACCTCTTGGTGAGTTGGGTGGTCATACGAGTTTACCTCTCCATTTAAATAACATGCAGAGTGAGAGAGCCAGTCAGTCTTTCAATGTAACTCCTATGATCAGAAGGAGGTCATTGTCACCTGAAAGAGTGGCCCTGTGCTGTATCTGGTGGAGACTGTTTCTCTGTGGGATAGAGGAGGGCAACCAGACTGGCTTTCTGGAGTATGTAATAAAAGTATCCACTATTGGGCAAACCCCAAGATTTCTGCCCCTTTCTTAATTTTAATTCATCTTTGCATGTGTATGTGTTTGGGTGTGTGTGTGTGTGTGTTGTGTGTGTGTGTGTGTGTGTGTGTGTGTGTGCCCCTGTGTACTTTTTGAAACGGGGTAGCTGCAACTCACCTATTTGGCTACACTGGACAGCCAGCAACTACTTGTGGTGTTCCAGCCTCTCCTTCCATGCACCTAGAGTACAGGCATGACATGCCCAGCTTTTCATGAGTGCTGGAGATCTGAACTGAGGTCCTCGTTCTTGTGCAGCCAGCACTTTACAGGCTGAGCCTTGCTCCTTTCTTTTGGTTCATGCACACATTTTCAGGCACCTATTCTGTAATACTCAAAAGCTAGCTCTGCTGATCTGAGGGCCTTGAGCCAACATAACACTAGGTCTATCCTTTGCTAGCATTTGCCTTAAAATGACTCTCAGACCCTTGGCTGGTCTCTGGTCACCAGCACTGACTGACTGCCCACCTCATGGAGACTTCCTTGGTGTATTATTGTGTCTATGTGACCCCCCTACCTTCATGGTCAAGAGTCCCTAGAGTAGCCTGCACTTTTCTGACTTGAAGGGAGCTCTAGCAAGCTGGTGCTCTGCATCTGTGGAGCTTTCTCCATAGAGTGAGGGAGTCTTCCTCCAGCCATAGAGGAATCACTTTTAGATTCTTCCAGGGCTTGGAATTTAGTGGTAGAGCACTTGCCCAGCAAGCTCAAAGCCTTGGGTTTGGTCTTTAACTTGGAGGGAGGGGCAGGGGACTTCAGGATTCTTCTTCCTATGAATGGAACTATCTGTCTCTTACTGTTTATGAATACAAGCAAGTCAACCTCATTCTTTAGTTAAGAGTTAGGGTCGAGCCCGTAGCCCTGTTTTGACTGCACCCCGGAAGAGACATACTGGGCAACTTGTCCTTTTGGGCTTCCAGTCTGGACCATGAAGGCAAAACTTGAACCATCCCAAAGAGAAATTTCATGTGATTCTGGAGTGGAGTTGAGTGGACATGAACATGTCTTCTGAGTCCCTACACTCCACCTCAGCCCAACTTGCCTGCTTCCGAGCAGACCCCTGATGTTCTTGCTCCCTCTACCTATGACACACCCCTATTTTCTCCACCATCTCTCATGGTCCTGCTGTCTCCGGGGCCCTTGTTGATCATGGCTCTTGGGGAGTCACATGACACCATTTATATTGTCCTTGAACTGGTTGTGACTCTTTACTTTCCCTCTTGGTTTTGCTGTATAAATGTCAACTTGGTTCTTGACCAGACATGTTGGAATAAATTTACCTTGAAGAAGGGACATTGTGTTACTCATCCAAGTGCCTCTTTCTCCCTCCTAGCCAGAGTCCCCGACAACAAACTATGAACTGGTATCCAATGAATGTCTGACTCAGTTAATGGGAGTGGGAGTGCTTGTTAGTTTTTGTCAACTCGACACAAATTAGCATAACCTGGGAAGAGGGAAAGTCAACTGAAGAAGTGCCCAGATCAGATTGGCCTGTGGCCATGTCTACTGGTCATTTTCTTAATTGATAGTTGATGTGGGAGGGCCTACCACTGTGGCTGGTATAATCCCTAGGCAGGTGTTACGATAAATCTTTCAGCCAAAAGCCACCCGAGCCCCACCGCCATGTGTGAGCTTTATGCCAGCCGCCCACCCAAGTTAGGGCCCATATGAATATACAGAAAGACTTGTATTAGGTACAATGCTGCTTGGCCAATGACTAGGATTCCCATCTGTTAGCTCAGTCATAAACATACATATTTTATAAGACTTATCTTATTGGATGCCTTATTGACGTCCCTCCTTGCCAGTGGATCACATTGTGCTGCTGGAGGAGGAGCGGAGGGGAAAAGAGGGACGCTTCCTGTTTCTCCTTCTTTAAATATGAGTCTCCTTGCTATGTCACTTCCTGCCACTTCTCTACTACATTTCCCAGAATCCTCTTTGACTCCTAGTCCTGTCTAACTTGCTGTCTCATTGGCCAAACAGTATTTTATTTAACAATCAATAAGATAAACATACACAGAAGTACTTCCCCATCAGGCAGGTGAGTCTGCTATTTAAGAAAAGCAGCTGAGTACACTGTGGAAGAGAGCCAGTAAGCACAACTCCTCCATAGTTTCTGCTTCAAGCTCCTGCCTCAGCTTCCCCCTATGACAGACTGCAACCTCTAGGTTGAATAAAACCACCTTTCCCCAGGTTACTATTGCTCAGTGTTTTGTCACAGTGTAACAGAGAAGCAAAAGTAATATGGGGTCTTGAAAAGTGCCACCTGTCAAGTCCAGCTAAGAAATGAGTGTCTGTCCTGCCCAGATGCAGCATCTCCTCTAGCTTCTTCTGTCACTGCTTAATTCTTGCTCCCCTCCCCCAGCTCCTTGATTTCCTCTTCCATGTGGTTCTGCATTGAGGTTGTGCTGCGCATGTCATTCAAGTGCATTTAAACACAACACTTATACCAAGAAGGGTTTGCTTCCTGCTAATAAACTACAAAAGTCTACTGCCTGCTTTGTTCATAGGCAGCTTGGCTGTGGGCCCCACCAGCATCTCGCCTTTCTGCTTGAGTTGGAGCACTCTGGGCCTCTTGATCTCTCTACAGTACTACACTTCAAGGAGGTTGGGGACCTCACAGGCAAATACTAAAGCCAAGAGGCTTCCTAGAGCATAGTTAAACCATTCCTTTCAGAGTTGGGGAGTGGGATCAGTGGATAAAGGCACACTGCTGTGAAGACTGATGACCTGAGTTCAATCCCTGGAATCCGCACAGTGGAAGGAGAGAAACCATTCTTGCAAGTTGACCTTTGACCTCCTTATACACACTGTGGTATTTGTGCATATGCATGTTCATCAATGAAAGAAGTCAGGACAGGAACTCAAACAGGGCAGGAACCTGGATGCAGGAGCTGATGTAGAAGTCACAGAGCTGCTTACTGGCTTGCTCCTCCTGGCTTGCTCAGCCCTCTTGCTTACAGATTCCAGGACCACCAGCCCAGGGGTGGCTCCACCTGCATAATGGGCTGGGCCCTCCCCCATCAATCACTAATTAAGAAAATGCCTTATATTCTTGTCTATAGCTTGATCATATGGAGGCAACTTCTTAATTGAGGCTCGTTTCTCTCAGATGACTCTAGCTTGTATCAAGTTGACATAAAACTAGTCAGTACAGGCACTAAGTCAGAGTTGGGCAGGAATGAGGTTGTCTCATGTATTCTGCACCTCTGGGGACTCTAGATGTGATGTGCACATCTCAAAAAGCCCAAAGAAGGGCTGAATGCTTCTACCGTGAAGAGGTAACCAGTGTTTAAGGAGATAGAAGTAATGACTCAAAGTGTGTTAAACTATCACCTGAGCTCCATTAACACATGCAACTTTTGAACATGTATGTGTCAATTGAAAACACTTTAAAGAAAGGTTTCCATTTAGCCATTTCTACCAGAGCTTTTGTGAGCTGGTCTAAAGATTTAAGAACATGCTATTGAGTAGTGACTGCATGATGTTATATCACTAAGACACAAACAAACACACTCATGACAGATATGGCACCAACAACAGACCAAAGAAACAATTCCAACTTGGTGAACCAATGTGTTTATTGGGGTTATTGACTGGAGCATAGGATGAGGGGTTACTGACAGGACTGTGGGTGACTCAAAAGTAGTTACTGAAAATCCCACTTTGGCATAGGTGAGTGGCAGTTCACCAAAGCTGTACCCTGGAATACCACCACATAGCAAACGGGCTACACTGGTGTCTCTTCCCCAGCAGTTGCTACTGTTTGCACAGCTTTGAGAGGGGCTGTGAATGCTCAGTCTTTTGAGCTTCCTGGGTCTTGTGAGTTTCCTTAACTTCCAGAGAGTGTTGAATGTTCCTCCTCTTCCCTCCCTCCAGTGCAGAATGCTTCACTTGCAGAAATCACTATGAAACAGGGGGAGAGCAAAACTTCTAGTAAAGAATAGGTGGAGTGGTAAATAATGTACATGAGCTTGCCTGAACCATCTGGAACCATCCACAGGATTTACTTCCCCAATTGCCCCATTTTCTTCGGCCTGCTCTGTGCTTTCTTATAAAACTGCTCCTTGGAATTACTGATAGCCACATTGCAAGGTCGAAAATGTTACCTGGTGCTGGGATTTCTGGACAAAGAATGAGTGCAGGAAAGCACCATTTTGGGAGGAGTTGGGTCTAGGGACTCCTTACTCACTTCTATTACTTGTGAGGAAAACATGACAAGAGTGACACCCTCAGGTGGTGCCAGGTGGTCTGGGATGTCTGGCAAGTACTGGTCACTGCCATTTGGGAGGTGGAAAAACAGAGATGAACATAGGACATGGAGAGAGAGCAGGAAGAAAAATAGAAAGAAAACTGCTTTTCCAGGCTTTTTATTTAAATCTACTGAACAGTTGGGAGATAATTATGCTAAATACTTTCTGTTTACCCGTTATTGTCACGTGGTCATAATTGTGCTCTGTCTCTCTTTCACACACACATATGTGTTTTTCATTCTTATATCTGAATGATGGCATCACAGGACACATCCAATCTCTTCAACCAGCCAAAGATTTCTTTTGTAGCCGTTATTTTCCAATACACGAAAGGGAAAGATTTTTAACAGTTTGCAATTTTCTTCTGTGAGAATAGAAAAATTGTAGGAGCAGGAGCAATGCCTGGAGATAACTAGAATCTTCCTGGTGCAAATTATTATATAAGAGGCAGGGCTTGCCATCATTGTGCTATCTCCTCTAAAGAATTTATTCATGGATTGTGGTGGCAAAATGCTGTACTGAGTGCAAATCTACTCAGAGACTACCTCAAGGAACTCTGTGGGGTGTGTGCATGTGTTTGTGTGTGCATGTGTGTATGAGTATATATTTGTATATATCTATGAGTGTGCATGAATATATGTGTATATGAGGATGTATGTGTGTGTGGCTTTTATGTATACATGAACACATGATTGCATGTATGCAGATTACAGGTGTTAGACCTTAAACTTTAGTGTTCTTAGGAATCATCACCAGAGATACAAATGTACACAGACACACACACACACACACACACACACACACACACACTTTATTCTTTACAGTTTTTATTTTCTGATTGAGCGAGTCACTGTAGATCAGGTTGGCTCTGGCCTCAGGATCTTCCTTCTTAGCCTCCTACATGCTAGGATGACAAGTGTAGGCCTGACAAAATACACATAATTTTAATTTGAAAGGAATGATTCATTAATGATGATCTTTTAAAATTGTGCTCACGGGGGGCTGGGAAGCTGGGGAGGACTGGTGGGGAAAATGCTCAATATACAAAGCATGAGGACTTGATCTTAGAGCCCCAGAGCCCAGGTGAGAAGTCAGATATGGTAGCAGGGACCTGTAATCCCAGTGCTGGGAAAAGAGACAGGGACTCTCTTGTCAGCTATTCTATCCAATCAGTTGAGCTCAAGGTTCAGTGAGAAATCCTGTCTCAATAACTAAGGGAGAGATCAATAGAGGAGAGGACACCTAAAGTTGATTGACCTTTACCCTCCATAACACACTTGAGGGCATGCACACACAGACAAATACACACACACACACACACACACACACACACACACACACACAGAGAGAGAGAGAGAGAGAGAGAGAGAGAGAGAGAGAGACAGACAGACAGACAGACAGACAGACAAACAGACAAACAGACACACAGACAGATAAAGACCTCCACTTATTTGTTCGTCTGTAATGTTGGTGTGTCAAAGGCTGCACACCACATGATTAATCTCACATACAACCTAGAAAAGTCTGCCATAAGCTAGATAGTAATGGGATATGGTGCTCTTAACTCCAGACCAGGGCAATGCATGGAGCCCAAGTCAGAATGGTTGTACAGACCAACCCCATCCCCACCACCTTAAGAGGAAGAAGCCAGCATTGGGAAGCCAGGAAGAATGGTGCATTTTCAAAACTATGTGTAATAGAACTGAAAAAATGTGAGACCAGAAGAGGCTCAGTCAGTGGAGCCCTTGCCTTGCAAACACAAGTACCTGAGTTCAAGTCTCCCAACCCTTAAGAAAAAAGCCAGTCATGGTAGTTTTTGCCCTTCATCCCAGCTCTGGAGAGGTGGAGACAAGCAGATTCTTGGGGTTTGCCCCTCAGCAAAATAGCACGACTGGCAAGCTCCAGGCAAGAGAGAGACCTCTTGAAAGGGGCCTAAGGAGTGCTGCCCAAAGTTGACATCTGGCTTTCACACATGCACATATATTTACACATGCATGCACAAACATGAGTACACATACACACAGAACACAAACTCAAGCAAGATTCTACAATATCCTGCTTCCAAGCTTTCCATCCTACTCCCAGAGACATACTCCTGAAGCTCTTAGAATTTTGCAACGACCTAAGACAGGTCTATCTAGTACTAAGCCATGCCCTGGGCAAACCAAAAGCACATCCAAATTCCAGTCTTGTTCCATCATTCTGGTCCATGTTGTCCAGCACAGAAAATTTAAAAAAATTCCAGCACTTTCCAGCTAAATATAAGGTAACAGTGTTACAGTACCTACCAGAAGCTTTTCTGAGAGGAGCCTTGGGGATACAGCAGCATCTGTCCATCTTTCCAATTGGCTGGGTCTACAATGTTGGTAGGAGTCCAGGGCAGAATCCAGAAGACCAGGTGTTGCACAAGAGACATTCCTCAGAGCAAATATTAGCAACAAGTGATTAGAATGTATTCATGCCTACAGAGGCTGTTTAAAAGGACATGGGCACTCAGCACTGGCTGTGCATGGAGTAAAAGATAGGGATAGTGGGACTTATCTCTGCATCTTCAGCTTGGGTTTGTTTGTTTTTACAAAAATATTTGACATGCTAAATGGCTCAGAGTGTTGGCGCCACTATGGGGAAAGCAGTTAGCTGGCTGAATGACAGTAATGAACTCTTTAAAGTTCTGTCTGTGTGGCAATGCAGCTGTATTAGTTAAGGCTCAGGCAGATGTCTGTGGGTCTGTTAATGCCTGTGTTCCCTTGACTTGGATAAGTTAAAAAGTCACAAAAAAAGTATTTGGTAATCTCTAATAATTTTTCATGGAATGTATGTCATAAGTAGACATCACTAAAGCCCAGGGCTTTCAAACAATTCTTTCTCCATAGCACAATATATTGAAAGATGTTAAAGTTTTCACTGTATTTTCTTTATTTTTTTTTCCATTTTGAGATAGACTCTCCTATGTCACAGGCTGGCCTTGAACTCTCTATGCAGCTGGAGGATGACTTTGGATTTCTGATCCTCCTGCCTCCACTTCTTGAGTGCTGGGATTACAAATGTGCACCATCACACGGGGTTTATGCAGTGCTGGGGACTGAATTGAACTTCCTACATCGCCGTTTCTCTGCCAACCAAGCCTCAGCCAGCCCCAGGCTTCCTTTCTTCCACTTTGCTCTTTCTCTCATTAATGCTGCTGGGGCTTCCCAAACGGGAAACAGCTTGTAAAAGCAAAGGGAGGGGTAAAAGTGTCTGATTGTTAGGAAGGTTTGATGGAGAAGGCAAGCATGCAGGCTGCTCAGAGAACCTCATGGGTTAGGACAAGTCTCTCCTTTCCCCACAGCCTCTACAGTGTACTTGTTGGCCTCATGACAGCTGAGAGTACACATGCCAGGACAATTGTGAGCTTCCCATGTCATAGATCAGGTTTATGTAGACACACAGGTGTTGGATGTGAGTGTGCAGAACTCTATTTCTTGTAGCTTAGTATGCAGCAAAGGAAAACTGCCTCCAGGGCTTGCTTTTCTAGAATTGGAATATGACTGGCTCTGGAGGCTCCCACCTGCCTCCAGGACACACTCTCTAAGGACCACATAAAGCAACCTTCCAGTCCTGCTCTTAGCACAGCATCACATGGCTCCAAGGCCTCAGTGCTGGGAGATCTGACCTCAGTGTGATGATGTTGAGAGGCAGCAAACCATGCAAGATGTGTCTCCTAATGAGGAGTCATTAGAAGCCCACCTTTGTTTCCTGTCTCACTGTGTAATGACTTCCTTCATATGCCCACTGCCATTGTGATGTCATCCGTTATGTATGACACCTTCACCAGAGCTGGGCAGATGCTGGGGTCAAGGCCTTGAGCATCTATGACCATGAACAAAACAAATCTCTTCTTTATAAGGACTGGAGAGTCCAGGTTTCCTGTCTTACCTGTGACAACCCCCCTGCCCCGCCCCCCGCCCCGACTCATCATTGCAATGCCATCTGTCATGAATAACATCTTCATCCAAGCTGTGAGTCCATTCCCTTAAACTCTACAACTACGAATTAAGTAATTTGTTTTTCTTTATAAAGAACCCGTCCCTGGGTGTTTTGCTATAGTAACAAAGAATGGTCTTGTTTGATGTTTTAAACAGATCCAAGCACTCTAATATTCATTAGCACAGTTCTTCCTAGAGTTTGGGGTGGAGAACTGCTGACTTAGAGAGTGATACTGGGCTGGGTTTTGCTTATGGTATGTGTAAAGGGGAAGCAAAGGGTGAGTTTTCTGGATGAAGAAAAAACATAGGCAAAGACACAGAGGGTGATGATACATATGTCTTAGGCAAAGTAAGCTACCGTGGGGCACAGTGAGGCCCGGTGGGCATGGTGAGGTGCAGTGAGGCCCGGTGGGCATGGTGAGGCCCGGTGGGCATGGTGAGGCCCGGTGGGCACGGTGAGGCCTGGTGGGCACAGTGAGACACAGTGGGCACAGTGAGACACAGTGGGCATGGTGAGGTGCAGTGAGGCACATTTGACGTGGTGAGGGGCAATGGGGGTACAACGAGGGACAGAGGGCACAGTGAAGTGCAGGGAGGCACAGGGGGCATAGTGGGGTACAGGGGGCATGGCGAGGTGCAGTGGGGCACAGGGAGGCACAGGGGACATGTTGACATGCAGTGAATCAGACACAGTAGACATGATGAGGGGAAGTAACTACCCAGATTTCCTTGCATCACTGATTGCTGTGGTCAGTGAGGAGCCAGGCATTCTTTTTCCTGACCGTGGGTACAATGTGACTAGCTGCCTTACTCCCCTGCTGCCATGCCTTCCCCAACACAAGGGATTGTCCTTTCAAACCTCAAACAGAAGCCTGCCCTCCCTCCCTCCCTCCCTCCCTCCCTGCCTCCCTCCCTGCCTCCCTCCCTCCCTCCCTCTGTTGCTTTTATCAGACACTTTATCAAAGGATGGACAATGTAACAGTATCTACATTACAATGTGTATGTCACAGTTACATGATTTCCGATATTTGCATAGTGGAATCCTCCAAGAAAAGGGGGGAGCAGGACTAAGAGGTGCACTGTAGCAACCCTTGCTTGGTGGGAGGCCTATGTGGGTGAAAGGCACTGTAGATCCTTTAGCGGTTTGTCAGCTGGCCCAGAGGTTGATGCCTGTGGTTATGTACAGCACAAGGGGATCTTCTCTGCAAGTGAATATTTGTGTGTGGGGAGGTGCCAGAAAAAAAGGGGGGAAGAGGGAGGGAGGGAGGGAAAGAGAAAGAGAGTAAATATTGATGTATATGGCGGTGTGGAGGTGTTGCTCCTCAGGCATAGGCACTTTGTTTTTTCTGACAGGATCTTCTCTTCTTTGCCTGGAGTTCACCAAGTAGGTAAGGCTAGCTATCCAGTGAGACCCAGGGATCCTTCTGTGTCTCTGCCTTCCCAGAGTTAGGATTACAGGTTCATGCCACATTTTTTGTTGTTGTTTGTTTGTTGTTTTACATGGGTTCTAGATATTGAATGCAGGTATTCAGCTTTGCAAGACAAGCACTGTACTAGCTGACCCATCTCTACAGGGGATCTTTGAAACATGATTCCAGGAGATATCTTAGAAGAAAAACTTGCCCTGTCTCTTACCAAGGCTCAAAAATCCATCTTAGGATGCTCCTTGGATATGATTTGTTTCCACCAGGCTCAAGCCTGGTCCTTAGTGTAGTCATGTTTTGATGTGATGGGGCTGAGACATCTGAGGACAGAAGGAACCTCCTTCATGAATGCGTTGGTGTTTTTTTCCAGCTATTTTGAGAGTTTAGTGTTCTTTCCTTCTCTTCTGCATCCCCACCGTCCTCGGCGTGCAGAGCAGAATGCACTAAAACCACTAGTCAAAACAGACCTCTTCTATGTAATAAATGACCCACTCATAGGTATTGTTACAGGAACAGGAAACAGACTGGAGCACTGTGTGGCATCTTGGGTACTAAACAGTGCCCATAGGCTGCTAGACTGTCTCTACCATTCAGTGTAAGACCAGATGAAGTCAAAGAAGTGCTGAAGGACATGTATGACACTTGCCAACATCAAGTCCTCATCATTCCTGTCCTATTCCCAAGACCCCAAAAATATTCCAAGGTGAGAGACAGCTGGGGATTGTCTCCTGGGAGCAGATACTGTGGTGCAGAAGTCTGTGGCTGTTGGCATGCCAGAGTCTTCATGAGCTAGTGCCTTTGTGAATCTGAAGAGAAGGTCATTGTTTCTTTTGCAGTGTTGGACATAGGCAGCGAGAGTGGGACTAAGTGCCTCCATCCTGTGCTTGGCTTTCAAATGTGAAGTGTGTTCCAGGTCTGTTGCTCAAGTCCTGATTGAGTCATAGTTGGCCAGAGAGAAGCCCTGCAGCCTAGAAAATTCTGGCAGCAGCTTACACTCCTTTACCACAGAGGGAAGCTGAATTGCTGTCGATAGAGGTCATTGGGGATGGTGAAGCTCCCAGCGCTGGGGAGAGGGATCAGTTTTGTCACACAAGCATTAAGGCCTGAGTTTGGATTCTGAGCACCTATGTGGAAAAGCCAGCCATATCAATGTGTGCCTATCTCAGCATTGGTGAGGTGTAGATCGGCTGATCACTGGAGCCTTGTGGCCAGCCATTGTCTCTGAATCTATGAGCTCCCAGTTCTGTGAAAGATCTGTCCCAAAATATAAGGTGGACAGTGCCTGGGGAATGACACCCAATGTCAGCCTCTGGCCTCCACATTCAGACACACTTGATCACGTATACCTACAAGGACATATACACACATCACAAACACAACAGACACAGGTCCTCTGTGTGTCCTTGAGTCATGCCTGACATTCAGGTTGGACTGCCAGGGCCTGTTGTTAGGTCAGCCCTAAGGGAACATGTCCTGTTTTGGGAGCTGGCCAATGGCTAGAGGCTATGAGTGTGAGAAGAGATTGAGCATCCTTGGGACTGTTTGCACCTTGGTGGTCATATGCCCGTGTGGGTCTGAAACTGCATGGACTGTGTTGTGCACAGAGAAAGGATAGTGGGAAGCATGCCATTGTGGATATTTGGATGGTGATTCTTGCCCTTCTATGATGAACTTCAGCCCACTCTGTGAGGGGTCTCCAGGTGAATGATGTGTCTTGCACACATAATAAGCTCTATTCGGCTGTATCTGCTTATAGAAAACCACCTCTGCTTCCTTCTGCACTAACCCTTCCTTCTCCATTTGCCTTGGTCTTTGGCCTGCTCACCTCCTTTGCTGCTCCAGCCCTCCAAACATCATATATATATATATATATATATATATATATATATATATATATATCCCAGGCTGGTATCAGACTTGCTATAGCTATGTAGCTAAGGATAACCTTGAACCTTTGAACCTCCTGTCTCTATCTCCCCAGTGCTGTAAGTACAGACATGTGCCACAATGCCTGGGTTATGTGGTTCCGGGGATGAAAATCGGGGCTTCAGGCATGCTAGACAAGCACTCTACCACTGAGCCACATCTCCCACCCTGACGGATGTATTAATAGGGATTGGAGGGTTACAGCAAAGCGAGGGAATTTCTGCTATAGACCTCAGATGCTGTCTGATGACCTGTTTAGCTTTGGGTTGCTGGAAGCTAGTGGTTTAGTCATACATTCTAAAAGGACTTACCCAATAGTCACTAGGAAGTTAGGTCACATGTGAAGGTGGGCAAAGAATGGGTATTAAGATAGCTCAAGATAGTTTGGCTCCCAGCCTGCAACATTCCAATAGTTGAATTCTTTATGGTTGTGGAAGTTTTAATTTGGGCAATGGGAAAGGTTTAAGGTGTGATATATAAGTGTCAGTTGGAGTACATCAACTGCAGTCTGATGTGGCACAGAGGCTCCAAGTCCTGTTCTGTTGCTGTGTCTTGAGAGCGTCATCGTTGTCTTAACCCTACTAGATATATAAGAGAAGTGCCCTTCAGATACAGCTATGCTGTTGACAAACATAAGGTGGGCCTGGCCTTGGACACACATCCAGTGAATGGGCACATCCACAACTGACCAAGGAACTGATAGGACAGCCAGGCTTAGGCATAGTTAGCCACCTCTGCTACTTTGTCTTCAGTTACAAATTTACACCAGCAATTGGGAGAATCCAGGTTTGGGCTTCTAAGGGTTCCACATGTGAAAACACACACTTCCATAGATAAATACTTATACCCAGTTATGTAATAATGAATGCTATTGTTCAAACCTAGAGTCTGGGGTGCTGGGGAAGGTATAAGACAGCCACGGTAACCAGACAAGAGGAAGGACAGGGCTCTGGGAAAAACCAAAGCCATTCTTGGCAGGCTCTTGCTTGCTTCTGTGAAGGTCCCTCAGAAGCATGCACAAGCTACTGGTAAACTTTCAGTGTTATGGGCAGATACATATTCATACACATCCCTGCATCTAACACATCTAATTGTAACAGACTGAACTGTGGGTAAGGATGTCTAAGAAAGCTGCCACCTGTCCAAGCAAAGGGACCATCCTAGATCACACTAGGGAGGGGAAGAGAAATCAGAGACCAGACCGTGTCCACCCTCTACTCCAGGCTTTGTTTGTGCTTGATTGCCTGCTAACAATAAATCCTGAGTATTTGCTGTCTCTGTATCCCCCAAGTGAATTCTCCTTTGGGAACATAGGAACCAAGATGGTTGCCATGGTGGGGATTAGTGGGAATGAGGGAAGAGATGATTCTCCATCCATAAAACCAGAAGTGAATAATTGCTAACTGCTGACAAGGGGCAGTAGGAAGTCAGTTAAATGAGTCAGAGGCTGCCTTGTTGAGAAGTTGGTGGATGGGGTTGTCCCTTCAGTGGCAAAGACATCCAGTTTGACTGGGTGGTACCACTTTCTTTACGTAAGTGGATTATTTCTGGTGTTTAACCTGTGAGGGAGAGCTAACAGCAACCCTGAATCATCTACTCAGCTATTCACATGCGTCCTTCCTCTCTGATAGAGCAAACGTGGCTCTTTCACAGGGAAAAAAATCCCTGATGGGGGATGGCAAGAGGCCTTCAGGTCGTGGGGGATATGCCTTTGAAGTGAGTAAAGGGACCCACATCTTTCCTCTTCTCCTTTGCTGTGGAATTCCAAGGCCATGCTTTACCGTAATGTACAACTCAAGGCTCAAAGGTCAGGATCCAACTATCCAGGCCTGAAATCTCTAAACTGCAACCCAAAGATCACCGAAGGCAGGGGTTTAAATGAGTTTGCCAGACCCAAGATAAATGATAAATAGGTGTTTATTAGGGAAGGACTTACACAGAGCCGAGGTCTTCCTGCTCTTCTGATGCTCTCCACAACCCAAGAGAAGGTGAGTGAACCCCTCCTCTACCTTTATCGGTTATGTTCTCACCTAAAACCACACCCAAAGGGTGGGGCCACTACCACAAATTCACTGGCAAGGCAAAATGCCACTACAGATCACCAGCCATTTCTTTACATAAGTGGATTATCTCTGGTGTTTAACCCGTGAGGGAGAGCTACCAGCAACCCTGAATCATCTACTCAGCTATTCACGTGCGTCCTTCCTCCCTGACAGAACAAACCTGGCTCTTTCACAGGGAAAAATCCCTGATGCCCCACTAGATCACCAGACCCAGTGCCACATCTGGGATCTCTGTCTCCTCTGCACACTAAAACAAGTCATTCTTTCCCCACTTACTACCCAACAAGTAGCTTCAAGGCAGCAGGCTTCCATCCAGACAAGGGACACACACACACCTGGAGAAACGAAATAGCTCCTGTTCCTCACCCTGGGTACACTGAAGTGTCCTTGGTAAACTTGTAGTGCTCCCTGCTGAGTGAAAACCTGAGGCCCTGGCAAATTCACAGGGATAATGAATTTCCTTTCTTTTGTTTTTCTGAGATAAGGTTTTGCTTTGTCTCCAGGCTAGCCTCGAACTTGAGAGCCTCCTGTCTCAACTCCCCATGACTGGATGAAGACAGCTATTCAAATAAGTTTAATATTTTTGCAGAAATACATTTTGCATTCTTCTTGCTGGACATGACTAACAGATGTATGCAGCCCAATGCCCCAGAACCCATGCAGTCAAACTGAATGTCTTTGCCACTGAAGGGACAACACCATCCACCAGCTTAGTGACTCAACAGGTTGACTCAGGCATCCTGAAGCCTAATAAGGAAAGCAAGCCATAAAATTCCAGACAGAAGAAAGGAAGCTAGCTAACAATAAAAAATGGCAGGAAGCTTCCCAGCCCATCTGTAACCCATTAGAATGATGGGAAGGAATTTTCAGGGTATTTTCCTGGTGTTGTGTGGGGATTCTGTGTTTGTTAGAGGAGCTCATCTGAGAAAGATGGCCCTGCTGTTGGGCAAACAAACTTCTTTTAGGCACACCAGGCTCTGCATTTCTTTGGAGGCTCCTGTAGTGTTGTAAAAAGTGTATATCAGAACAAGCCACTGTTAATGCTTGTGTACCCTCAAACCAACTTCCATAAAAGTGATTTAATAAAGATAAATGTGTGTAACATTGACAACCAAGCTCCAAGGTGACCTCGTGACAAAAGCTTGTCTCAGGAGAAGCTTGTCCCACCAAGGGCCTGAATGAGCTGCATGGTTGAATTCCAATCAATAATATGAGGCAAAAGTCTTCTACAAATCTTCCTGTATAGTGATAATTTGTTGTTTGACTGGAAGGTCCTATAAACCCTGGCCTAAGATCATGGCATCAAGTACACCAGCTGGGACAGTTTCTATGAAATTCACCCATGCCCTTTAGCTATTTCAGAGTTCAGTGAGAGAAGTCATTAGTGAATATTGAATCCAGCTTGTGTTTCATACCTAGGAAATTTAAATCATATTGTGTAAAAATTTAAAATAAAGAACAAAAATTAAACAAAATTGTTCTACTTTAGAAAAGCCCAGGATTATGGGCTAGATGTTCAAGTAGGATGCTCTTAAGAGGGATCTGAAAAAATGGATTTATGTTCCTATTGACAACTGTGTGTCCACTTAAAGTGTGCATTAAGATTCACCCTGTGGGAGAAAAAGGTATGTGGGGGTCATACTTTAAAAAGAAAAGATATGGGAATGACATTGAAGACTGTACCTTTTCCTAGTTTACAGAAAAGACCTACCTACTAAAGACCTCACCTCTTGCTTCCCACTCCTCCACATCCTGAAATTCTGGTTAAAGACTATCTGCTTAGATGGCAGGAAAATTGTCACCTGCTTAAGAGGATCTAGGAAGGTAGCTCAGTAGGTAAAGTGTGAGCACTTTGGTTTGTTCCCTAGACAGATACAGTGGCACATGCCTGTAATCTGTACTGGGGAGGTGGAAATAGAAGTGTCCTTGGGACTCTGTGGCTAGCCAGTCTATCCGAGTCAGTGGGATCTAGGTTTAGTGAGATACTGTCTCACAATATACACTGGAGAGAGACTGAGGAGCATAATATCAACCTCTAGCTCTGTGTATGTGTGTGTGTGTGTGTGTGTGTGTGTGTGTGTGTGTGTTTTCAAGCACTCACGTGGGTAAACCTGCCTGTTTGTATGTACCTGCCTGTGCGTGTGCATATGTGCACACACATACACACAGACACACAGACACAAAGACACACACACACACACACACACACATACACACACACACACACACACACACTGAATAAAAATAAATAATTAAATAAGAAAGCACACCAAGTTGGACTTCTGCCATCCCTTTCCACGCTGAGACCTATAGGAGTATATATTGTTGCTAGCATAGCCCAGTCACTCAATCACCTTGAACCATTGTCTCCTACCCCGGACTGTAGGGCACACTCAGGATGGATGTGATGTCCAGACAAAGAAATGTATGCTGAGTATGTGATCACAGAGATTTCCAATCACATTTTTTGGGTCACCAAGCTGACCATTCCTAGAAAGAAGAGTTCCATCTAGATGGGGACTCTGCCACCTTGGTGAACTAGCTGCTGACATCACTTGGGAGCCTGCTTGTCCTTCCTGTACTCCGTCAGCAGCTGCTCCCCACAGCACGTAGAGGCTCTGAAGAGAGAGCATAGAGCTTGTTTTTCCTTTTAGCTGTCTGTCCTCCTGTGTAGCTGGGTTGGGAACAGGCTCTCCTCCTGCCACCTGTCAGGGGAATGGCTTTGCCAGAACAGAGGGGCTGCTCTAAGCGCCCACAGGCAGGGCCATCAGCTGCTTCCAGTTTTTCTCACTTGAGGGGCTTTCAGCCAGACTCACCAAGGCCTGGCAAGAGCACTGTGAGGAAAGAATAGAAGCATCTGGTACCAGGCAATCCACTGCCGGCTCATTGGAGTGTGTCACTCCTTTGGGCTTCTGTTCAACTGCCAACCAGCCTTTCTTGCACTCACGCTAGAGCTGTCTGCCTCTCCACGCTCCCTTGATCTGCTATAGCAATCCCTTACAGCCTCTGTTGGACTTGCACTTCTTGATTTTGTACCTGCCATTTCTGTGGTATTTGCTTATGATTCTGTGCCCCCCCCACTTTCTCTTCCTTCAACCTTTTTTCCTTTATCCTATGCAGAAAAAGAACTGGTAGGCAACAGAAACAGCTGACCTGAACAATGGGGAGCTCTTGGTCCCCAGACTGATAGCTGGGAAACCAGCATGGGACTGATCTAGACCCCAAGAACATGGTTTTTTTCAGTGAGGAGACCTCTGAAATCTATGGGGCCTCCTGTAGTAGATCAGTACTTATCCCTAGCATAGGTGTGGACTTTGGGAGCCCAATCCACATACAGGGGTACTCCCTGAACCAAGACACACCGGGATGGGCCAAAGGATACAATAGACTCTGATGACCCCCTATGGAAGGAAAACCTCACCCTTCCTGGGGAGCAGAAAGGGTTTTAGTTGGGGGATGGTAGGGCAGGAGGGGAGGGAGAGGGAACTGGGATTGACATGCAAAACAATCTTATTTCTAATTCAAATAAAAAAAATCTGCAAAAAAAAAAAGAACTGGTAGGCAGAAAGGGGGTGGGAGTGACATTTGTGTGTGTGTGTGTGTGTGTGTGTGTGTGTGTGTGTGTGTGTGTAGAGCTAGAGTAGGCTCACCTGAGTCTGAAGCCCAGCTCAGAAATCACCTGTCCCAGGCACAGGAGCATTATTTAACCTGCAGCAGCCAGAGCTTGTTCTGGGTGAATAGAAATGTCTCACTTGTGGGGAGGAAGCTGCAGATGACCATGCACAGCCATCATGGATTTATCACTCAAGGGTCTCCAAGTGGACCACGCTCAGAAGCATTATACTCTTGCCAAGAATTTTGTGACCACCACATTTAGGCCCATAGTTGAAGAAACTGGACATTGGAAGAAAAAAAAGAACCTACAGGATAGGTAGATGGGTGATAGATTAAAAATAGAACTTTGTATGTGATCCCTAGTATATAGGTACATAAAATAAATATACAAAATCAAATGCTTTCTGATAATATATGATAAATTTTTTATTTTAGAACATTTTTGGTAAACATTTAATTTAACCATTGAGTAAAGACGATGAAATTTTGCATACTAATGAGATAGATTTACTTGTTTACATGAAAAACTAAATCCCACAGGATCCCTTCACACTGCAAGATTTAGAGCATCTTCGAAGTTTTGCACAGAATTGATCTGTATTTTGATTTTGCAGTTATAGATGCTGACAATACCACTTCATGTAAATGTGCAGTAAAACATGGCAAAAGTTTTTCTAGGGCCAGTTCTGAAGTTGTGGAGATCCTGTCCTAATTCCAAGACAAAATCCATTGAATGTTTTTTCTTACGTTCAAACAGCAATTTTATCTGTTTGTTCATTTTTGTAGCTCAGGCTAGCCTTCAAATTACTGTGAATCCAAGGATAATCTTGAACTTCTGTCTCTCCTGCCTCTACGTCCTGAGTGCTGATGTTGCAGGTGTGCTGATGTTGCAGGTGTGCATATGTGCAGGTGTGCATATGTGCAGGTGTGCTGATGTTGCAGGTGTGCAGATGTGCAGGTGTGCTGATATTGCAGGTGTGCAGATGTGCAGGTGTGCTGATGTTGCAGGTGTGCAGGTGCACAGGTGTGCTGATGTTGCAGGTGTGCAGGCATGCAAGTGTGCAGGTGTGCAGTTTCACGAGGTGCTGAGAATGGAGCTTAGAGTTTTGTGAATGGCAGAGAAGTGCTCCACACACTTAGATACATTCCTAGCCCCAGATAGCAATTTTCAAAACCAAAAGTTCTAATGTAATACCACTCAAGATGTTCTAATTTTATCCTTAACTGCTGAGCATTATAGGGAAATATTAAAAGTTTTGCTTTCATATTTATACAATTACATTTCTACAAAAGGTGAAATTTTATTTGTATAGTAAAAATACTACAATCTATGACTCATAATAGTGAAAATCTGATCAGATTTGTTTTGTGTAGCATTTGCTATTGTTTCGTGGTGTTAGGTCTCAAACCTGGACAAATAGCTAACTGAAGTGTCCATTAACATATCAAAGTAGACCTGGCTGCCAGGTTCTCCCAGCATTCCTCAGTTCTTACCTGTTACAGGGTCTGACTGGCATAGGCCACCCCTCTACCCTAAACTTCTTTAGCCTAGGGGCTGGGCTGCCCTCTTCCAGCTGCACTCCCCTATATAATGCAGCCATTTCACTCCTGTCCTCTTGGTCTGCTCTGCCCTCTCCTCTCTCCTCATATGGCTCAGTTCTGTCTGGTTGTGTCCACTCTGGACTCTTCCAGATGTCCCTGACTCTGGCTATGCTCTCTCTTATCTACAATAAACTTTCTCCCCCACCACGCCTGTGAACAATCTTGTCCTTTCCTTTTTATTTTCTCTCTCACCAGCCCTGTTCATCTGTTGATGAAACCTGAGAGTGACAAAAAATGAGTTCCCTTACAAGGAAGTCAGCTGCTCCAAACCAGACTCTGATCTGACTCTCCCAAGGAATGTACAGATTGTTTGTTTCTGCTGGCTTTTGTCACCCACAACATTTGATTGTAGAGTCTGCCTCTGTAGCTGTGTCTTCCCTCCACCTTGCCATGCACTCAGTAAGTGTCTTCTCTTTGGCTCCCAGAGCCTGCTACCACACCCTTGGGGTGCCCACCACATGGGCAACTTTCTAGTTAGTAAGAAACTTGTCCCTTTCCCTCTGTCAGAACCATCCCTTTTCCAAAACCTCTCCACTGCACCTCTTTGGGTGCTGCTTACCTCTAGCTGCTTTCTAAACATTTGTGTCTCCTCTCTCTGGGCTCCGACCTGCTATGCCCTCCACATGTTAAGATGACACACATGATGCATAGTGTATATGTTGTGTGTTCTGAACAAAGCTGAAGAGAAGTCACACGATACAACCCAAATAAGCACTGCCATCAACACCTCAGACTAGATTTTGGATTTATTTTGGTGGTTGTATGTTTGGAAATATTTTACTATTGCTAAGGGTTGTTTTTTGTTGTTGTTGTTTGTGACCACCACATTCAGACCCATAGATGAAGCTGGTCTGCAGAATGAAGAATTAAAAGGAGAGATGCATAAATGATAGGTGAGAGACAGATTAGAGGTAGATGAATGAGTGGATGAATGTACAGATAAATAAAATGATGTATGCATATATGCATGTTTAGATGGATAGATAGATAATGGATGGGTAGACATATACATGATAGGGTCAGATAGGTCATAATGAAGTGACTCACATACTGTGGAGACTAAGAAATCCCTGAGTGTTAGACTGATGGTACAGTGAATAGATGGTTCCAGGTTCAAGCTTCGAGGGCATGTCTGAAAGCTGAAGACCAAAATCCCAGCTTAAAGACCATAAGGAAGAAAAAGCAATTTCTCCCACGGTCAGCTGTTTGGTTTTTTCCAGTTAGACCTTCAATGGATTATCCAGGGCCCACTCACATTCAGAGAAGCAACCTGTTTTCCATCATTCAAATGCTGATATCATCCATCCAAAAATACCTGACAGACATACCCAGAATAACATTGACCGAATGTCTGGATACCCTACAGCCAAGTCATTTGGATATATGAAGTCTCTATCACAGAGATTAGATGTTTGTCAAGAGAGGCTTGAATTAGCAGATCCACAGCAAAATGATGGCTGATGTTATCCAAATCCAAGATTTTTATTGTAGCTGTTGCTGTTCAGTGTAAACATTACAATTTCTTTGCTTTCCTTTGTGAGTGTCTGTTCCTATTCCTGTGAAGCCAGCCTGAGGTTATGACCCAGGAATGTGAACCAAGTAGTATGTGGCCATTGGGTGAGGGCTGTCCACCAATGGGGCTTTTTCCACCAATGGGCCACTCACAGAATGCCACAGAAGCAGCCACCAAGGCCACAGACTGGGGAGGTGAAGAACACAGAGCATTTTCTTTTAATTCTTTCCTTAAAATTGTACCTTACTTTATGCGGCAGTCTTTCGGCTGTAAGTGGGCCAATTAATCTCATTTGAACATTTTATTCAATACAATTACTTAGCAATTGAATTGTGGTCTACCAAAATCCCCATTACTTTAAAAGGCATTTAGAATGAGAATCGAGACTTCCGGCTTCCATGACTTCAGTGCCCTTCTGTGTCATCACAGCTGATCTAAGCACTGCCAGTTTCCTTGGAGCTTCAGGACCTGAAGCCTCACCAAGCCTCTCCAGCCCTGTTGGTTAACACAGCACTTCCATACTTTCCACAGACAGGGCAGGGCTCCCAGAACCCTGCTCCCTCTTTCTGGCTCTGAGACCTTAGCAACAGGACTTCCGATTGCATCTGAGAGCTGATTGCAGATTCCTCAAGTCAGTCAAGCACTTAGCACTGAGTTACTACCCAAGCCTGACTTCCAGAAATAGCCATTAATCCTGTCCCTGAATTGGTACTTTCTGTTCAAAGAAGCGGCCCTGTTTTCTAGAGCCCTGGTTTTCAATACCATGGAGATGTGATCTTCACTCTGTTCTGGCCTGTGGCGCTCACCACACTGTCCTAAGAAACCATAGGTGATATCTGCAAGCCCACTTTTGGTGATGATCTCTTTCAGAATTAACACCCATAAAGGTCTCCAAAAGCTATCAATGCAACTTGATGATGTGATGAATGCAACCAAGACCCCATGAATCACTACATTTAGAATTTGTATAAGCACGTTTTACTTTTTTGTTACAGTATGTCTTTGGACAAAGTTAATTATGGAAGTGAAAGTAGTTGGTTTTAATCTCTTGGTCTCACAGAGTCAATCTCCATTTCATACAGACAGATAAACTTGTGTTCCAGCCTCAGAGGAGTACCTTCTGCTCTTGCAGTAAGATCATGCAAAATCATCAACAGGAGCCACCACCACCCCAAGCACACACATAGCGCTATTTACAGAGTGGCCACATAGCAGTATTTGTTCTCTGGGAATGCAGTGTTATCTTGCCACTTTTGGAATGCTGGCTGCAGATGAAGATGTACTCCCTCAAATAATAGTATTGACAGATGGTGATGTGCAAGAATGCTCTGTCTAACCCCCCCCACCCTCACCTTGGTGCATCTGTCAAGACACATAAGTATTTGAATCATATTTTAGCATACATTTTCCAAATAAGCGAAGATGTGTGGATATGAGTGTGTTTGTATCTGCAAGCGCATCGAGTTGTATATGCATTTCTGTGTACATGTTTTCCTGTATGGCTTGTTAATTTGTGTGTGTCTTAAATGTATGAATCAGTGTCTACACATGCATGTGCGTGTGCTGCAAGCTTATGGATTTGTGTGTATATCTGTATGTGTATGCACACATGGATATATATTTGAGAATGTGTGTGCACGTGTGTGTATATGTATGTCTGTATAAATTTGATGGTATATGCTAATGGCATGAATATCTACCCATCCTAGCTCATGTATATACACTGACTGTGGCAGAGTGCTTACTTCTCAGCTCTGGAAAGAGAAGATAATTATCTACCATTGTCCTATTTAGCTCTGAAGATCTCAGAGAATAGGCCACATGACTAGGAAACTGCAGAGAAGGACCATGGAGCCTTGGGAATGCCTTCCATGGTGAAGGGTTGGTCTGACTGTCCTTGATCTGTCCCATCCTCTCCTTTTATGTCCTCCATTGGCTCCACCATTGGCTGTGGGACATTGCTGCTTTTGGTTGTACCAACTGGAAGCCCAGGGGAACACTGCATCCCTAGTTCCACAGGCAAGTCTCACCAGTTTCCTCTGGTGACAGTGACCAGGCTAAATGCCAGGGCCCAATCTCTTGATGACTGCTCTGATGACCTTCCCTTTGCTTGCTTTCTAGCTCATATCTTCTCAGCAGATGCTGGGAAGGGGGTGTGGCTTTCCTTACCATTGTGTTCTGTAGTTACTAGGCATTGCCACATCCATACCCACCCTGCACAGCCTCCTTCATCCCTCATGTCCTCTCACTCAAATCCAGGGACCAGAACAGCAGACCAGGACACTTACAGATGGCTTATCTAAGGACACAAAGCTCAACAAAGGAAGCAAGCACCCAAAGGACATGCTCATGTAGATTGTCACCCAGAGTTGTCTCAATTCCTGGTGAGATTTCAGAAAACAAATATCCCTGGGCTTTTTCCACTGTTAGTGTAGGATCAGGGTTGAACTGGAACTCTGTGAGCTGTGGCATGAGGACTAGGGAAGACCTGAGCTACTGAGTGACAAACAGTAATCACATGGCATTTTTTGCCTTCAGGCATTTGGTTCTCTGCTAAAAGGCATAGACATGATCTGAGAGAGCCTGCAGAAACAAGGAGTGTGCTGGACAGCAGTTTTGTTTCAGCACTTCTTATCTAAGAGGGAATAGGTGAACCTTCAGGGTGAGGGAGGGGAATCCCAGGGGCTCAGGGCCATCACAATGCCTGGTGGGTGAAGTCCCTACAAAACCTCCTAGGATGTTTGTGATAGCAGCATCGCAAAGGGCTCAGCCATCTTCTTGGAAATGCTCTGCTTCACTCAAGTGGAAGTCTACTCCCAGATGTCTTGTGTGTGGCTGTCGTTTCTTTTCTAGAGTGGACACCCTTAGTCCCTTCGATGCTTTTCTCCTGCTTTGCTATCTACCCTCCCAGCTACACATATGCATTTCTTTTGCATGGAAACAAGTAGAAGGTTCTTGGTGTTGACTGTGTGTGTATGGGAAATAGAGACACTACCCCATCTCTTGATGTTTCAGGGCGACCTGCTGTATTTTTTTTCACCTTTTCAGTTAAAATCAATAGAATCTACTAGTCTTGTTTTTTTTTTTTTTTTTTTTTTTTTTTTTTTTTTCTGGAGAGCTGGCTTTCAAGCCATTGTCTCTTTCTGTTTTGTCCCCTTGGGGGCAAGAAAAGAATTCCAGGCTGTTTGTGGTATGAGGAGACTGGCTTCAAGCAACCACAAAAGGTTTCCTTAAGTGCTTGAGTGGACATCTGTGACTCATATGTGACCTTCCATGCTATATGTAGTGCATGCGACATCTTCCATACATGACTATTATAGCTACGCTCTATAGGAGATGCTTTCCTTATTAATTCAGTCAAGTTATAGTACATATTAATCATGCGACTTGTATTGGAAGGCAGATACATTTTGATGGTGTGGGAGGGTCTTCCAGTTGGAGGCTGATGATGCAGGAAGTGATGGTGAGGCGTGGCCTGCCACTTGGCAGACAGGCAGTGTGGGGCCAAAGTCACTTACTTCTATGAGTTTCCCAGAGCAACCTATGGTGGGAGCATGGTCGGGCAAAATTCTAGATTGCATCCCTGAAGGATGCTGTATGGATACATGCTCTAATGCTCCAGGCACCCTAGGACCCCCAGTGAGCTATGCAGAGGACTGTGACTTAGGGTGACCTGGAAGGTTCCTGCTTATACCAAGGGACCCAGCAGTCCCCTCAGCCTCAGACTTTCTCTGCCAGAAATGAGGTTAGGCTTGGGATACCAAAACAATTGCTTTTTATAGAGAAGCTGAAAATCTGGCATTTTGTGTAAAATATTCCATTTGAAAATGTTGACTCAATTAAAAACTGTATCTGTGGATTCAACAATAGACATCTGTGGACCAGATCCCACCTCCAGCTGTCGATTCGGGATCTTTGTTCAAGATGCCTCCAGAAAAGACGGCAAATGCAGCATCTGTCAGGTGGAATCTTACTGATTCATCCCAGCCCATGGCGACAGCCCACTAAGGTCCCTGTGACACATGCATATGGCCTATAGGGCTGGCATGGAGGGTAATAGCTCCAGGACACCAATGGCTGTAGTTGCACAGGGAGAAGCCATGAAAATGCGTTGGGGATGCAAGTGGCCATGTTGGGGACAGGGGTGGCTGTGTTAGAGACAAGGGGGAACACAGGTGGCTGCTTTGGGGGCAGGAGTAGCTGTGCTGGGGACAGGAGTGAATGTATAGGGGCATAAGTGGCTCTGATGGGCACACAGGAGGCTGTGGTGGGGAAAAAGTGGATGGAAGGCAGGGGGAGGCATAAGGAAGACTGGGGAGAAAAATTTAGTTTCTAAATACACTGGATGCAGAAGCCTAAAGACTTTTAAATAGAGATGTAGAAATAGAGGCCGTGGGAAGGAAAGCAAGGCCAGACTGGTGACAAGCCTGTTTGGGTTATCTTGAAGTCAAGGCATTTTCTATTGGTGGTTATTCCCAATCAGTCCTTCTGTCACTTATTGGCAAGCACTCTAGGGGAGACATGTGTATATTGCAGGTTGGGAGTGAGACAGGGCCTCCTGTGACCAGGCTGACCTCTAACTCCCTATGTAGTGTGTTTCGTAGCAGCATCAGTGTAACTGTGAGCTTCTGATCCTACTGTCTCCATTTTGTGAATGCTTGGATCATAGGCATGTGGTTTTATACAGTGCTGGTGTTATGGCTATCGCCACTGTCCACTTGACATTCCTGGGGAAAGGGAACCTCCCTGCTTCCATTTGGTTGGCCTGTGGGCAGGTCTAGGGGTGTTTCCTTGATTGCTAATTGATGTAGAAGGGCCCAGCCCACTGTGGGTGGTTTCAACCCTTTGTGAGTGGGCCTGGGCAGTAACAAAAAAAGTATCTGGATCTAAGCCTGTGAATGAGCCAGTGAGGAGTGTTCCTCCATGGTTTCTACTTCAAGCTTCTGCCTTGGTTTCCCTCATTGGAAGATGAAATTACCCCTTTCCTCACCAAGTTGCTTTTGGTCATAGTGTTTATACAGCAACAGAAAAAAATCTGAAGTGACCGAGGATTGAATTAATTTAAATATAGTGTCTATGTTTTTTAATTATCACATATCATTTGCACTGGACACTGCCCATCTGTATTTTTCATCTTCAAACATCCCATTCCTTTGCTTTGGGGAGGCCACACACTCAGAAACCCTCTGTTCTGCCAGCGGCTCTTGTTCAACCCTCTTTCTGAGCTTCTCAAGCAGCAGCTGTTAGATGTAACTATTAATTAATTTTTTGTTCTTTATCTCTCTTGAATTCCTGCTCCTGTCCTCCAATGACTTAGCCACCATGTACTTGTTAATGACACCCAGAGCTGATGTCCAAGGCAGATCTTTGTTTGACGGACCACAGAGTCAGTCTTACAGACACCCAAAGTACATCTAGCTCAATGCCACAGACCTCAGCTATTCTCCCACTCCTTCTGCCACTAAAGTGCTGAATCATAGTCAGTAGTAACAGGTATTAATGGCTCCTATGAACAACACTAGTTGTTCATGGAGCACATAACTAGGTACTCACAGACCCAGTAAACAATAGAAGGTACCTGTATGCCCACTCAACAATTTTAGGTGCTCATGGGCCCATCACACAGTCTCTGGAATCAAAAGCCCTAACCACTGCTCACACTCATGCCAGTCAGTTCCTGATTTTTACCAATGCCTCTTTGGTGGCTGGGAAGCCTGAACTACCCTCTGTCTTGCCCTGCTTTACCATCACTGCCCGCACCTAGCTGCTGTCTTCACGTCAAGTCTTGACCATCTATCTTCCCATCTTGACATGATGGCTCCACACCATTGGATCCTTTTTACTGAAGTGTCTAAGGGGACATCAGCAGATTGCCTCATCACCCGTATCATCTCTAAATATCATCATGCCCAAGGTGTTCATATAACTTTGTCATTACCTTCCCTCTCAATTTCTCTCTCTCTTCTGTCATCTGTATCTCTGAATCTTTTTCTTCCTTTTTCTTCTATCTCCTTCTTTCTCTTTCCTCCCCAGCTTGCTTCTTCCCTCCCTGTTTCCCTCCCTCCCCTCTTCCTTCTATCTCGCCTTCTTAGTACATACTCTACACTATCTTGAAGTTGTTCCCCCACAATGTACTCTCTCTTGCCTCCTCACTTTCCTACGACCAGCCTCTTCTGCCTGGGAATTATCCTTGACAAAAGTACCACTTGCTTCTTATGGGGTTGAGGGTGGAACCTAAGGCTGACTCATGCTTGGGAAGTCCCTTATCACTGAATTGCAGCCCTACCTCAAACTGTTGCTTTTCTCTTGAGGCTGAAGCAGCTCCCTCAGATTTTATCTGAAGTAGCTTTCCTTTGGGAAGAACTTCCTGAAGCTGGGAGAACTTTTTTTTTTCTTTAGCATGGGACTGCTGAGTCACACTTGCTTTCTGAACTCTATCTAATCTAGGTTACAAGTTTAAAGAGCTGCTCTGTAGTACACTGACTGATATTCCACAACCTCTTAACAAGTATTTATTAAATTTTCTATGAATAAGCCAAATTTGTCAAACAGTAAGTAGATGATGATGGGAACAGTCACGGTGAAGGAGAGGAGGGCAGCTCACACTCCTACATGATATGTTTGTAGAGTCGTGAGACTTGGAGAAAAAAAATAATGAATGAACCCGACTCTGCTGTTAAACAGTTGGGCAAAGATGATTACAGTATACCAAGGCAGAGAACCACACATTATATTTTATACAAATATAGTTTTATTATTTTCTAGTACCAAAATATTAACAGAATTAATAAGGAGAAAGGATTTATATTAGCATACCAATTTTCATCATGTAGTTTTGTCCACAGGGCCAACAACTCCCCTAGAGCCTTTGTTCAAGCATTGGTTCAGGTGCTGTTTACCCATGTAGCTAGTGTGTCAGAAAGCTCGTGCTTTTCTCACAAATTTTGCTAAGTTCCACATTCCTGTGACATTTGATTGCAAATCAGTAAATAGGAATCATTAGAGGGGTGAGGCCCATGGGGAATTTAAAGACTTTCTGCTCTTGAGTCCCTTGCTGGTTTGGGCTCAGATGATGAGGTCTGTGCCTATTCCACCTCTAAAACCAGCACCTACTCCATCAACACACATTTACTGCTTACTGTCTGAGCTACTGTGCTGTGTGGTCCGAGGGTTACAGACGTGTGACATGGGTCACTGCTGTAGTCTACTCAGCTGGCTCCTGTGCTGTCTTTACCACCCGCTCTTAGAGCACAGGGAAGTTGACACAGACAGACCATTGACCCTGTCAGGCAGTGCAAGTACCGAGTGAATATTGGCGCTGAGTGATGGAGACCAGGAAAGGAAGGCAGCTGAGCTGATGGGGCAGGAAGGAGATCTGAAGATACTGATGACTTCTTTGTACCAGACATTGCCTCACAGCCCCTCCTCTCTCTCCTGATTTGTTTCCTTTGATCATCAGGCAAGAAGCTCCATCTTCCTCCCCAAAACCTAAGTCAAAAAGAGATGGAATAAAATACCTGATATGGATCTCTGGCCTCCACATCTATGTGAATATATGTGTATATCCAAATAAAAGAAAATTTAGAAGATGCTAACCAGGTAAATCTGGTTTAGAACAGCACAGAAAACAGCTTGCTTTCTCACCTGGCTTATTAACCCCAGGTTTTTTTGCTCTTCTCTCAGTTGCTCATTTGCGTTCTCCACACAAACACAGCAGAAGCCTTCTTACCCTGGCCTTTTGTTCCCCAAGTTCTTCACATCACCAAGAGCTAGAAATACACACCCAGGGAAGTCTGTTCCTAGTGCCTTCATGGAGCTACTGTTTGAGTTAATGATGGTTACACTCAGATCTGGAATGTCCCATTGGTTTTTTGTTTCTGGGATGATATTCTAAAAACCTGCAGTTTGGAAAGTGTGTTTCCCAGCTTGTGTCTGAGTGTGATGCAGTTCAATGGCCCAAGGCAGAGAGGGGCAGGCCATGGTTCTGTAATTGTTTTGCAAACAAGTTGTTTATATAAGCTTTGAAACCTCTAGGGAAACTGAGGCTTTACTTCTGTTCATCATCATACTTCTGTTCATACAAACTCTTCCATCAGTCATACCTTACATTTTTAGGAAGGACTTTCTGCTGACTGTAACTGTCATTCTAATGATGGGTCAGCTACATGGGCCAGACAGCTGGTCCTTTACCTCCCAGCAGAGTGAAGGATGGTGCCTGCCATTTACCTTAGCCTGGCAGGAAGACAAGGTCTAAGTATATTTACAGAAAGCAATGAAGTCCCAACTTAAACATTCTTAGATTGCATCTTTGATACAGCTGGTGTCAAAATAATCTGATAACCAGGTACCAATACAATAGACTTGCCTTTAGAAGTAGTAGTTAATCTTTAGCAGGATGCCAAAACACACATGCAAAAAACACGATAAACAAGTTTCTTTGGAACCTAGTGTCTCTGTGTCCAGTTTTGTGTTACAGTTGTACTTCTGTTAGAAAACAGAATCAAAGGGTAAGACCATTTGTCATAAGGCTCTTTTCCCTGGACAGTTGGGGGAGGGCTGTGATAGGATTTTGGAGATGAGGGAGGTGAGAGACCCTGCCATCTCCAGAACTGTCCCCAGGGTAGCAGCCTTTTACAGGGTCCTCCATCCTCCCAATCAGGTCTCTCACAATTCTGTTTATTTAATTTAATATCTTTAGACAGGGTCTCATGTGTCCCAGACTTTCCTTAAACTCATTATATAGCTGACAATGACCTTGATCTTCTGATTCTCCTGTCTCTAGGTGCCCAGTGCTGGGATGACTGGTGTGCCTCACCATGCCTGGCTTATGTGGTGCTGAGGTCAACCCGAGGACTTGAAGCATTCTGAACAAGCACACTACCATCTGCAGATTTTATCTTCTTAAAGCAACTAGTCTTCTGGTCCAACATTTCCAACTATATCTTTCTCTGATTTCTCTGGCAACACAAGACAAAACCTAAACCATTTGTTTCCTTTTGGATTCTGGGTTGAGGGGACTCTGTTCTCTGTTCACCTTGTTGGGCCATACTAGGCACAACCAGGTAGAGAGCAGTTATCCTTCAGATAGGTTACCAGACTTGCTAATAGGTTTGGGAGAAGTCTCAGTGCTGGCTCCCACTACAAGAAGGACATTTGCTTCTGAAGCCAGCCATTCCTCTCCAAAGACAATGAGCTCATATAGGGGTTGACTAAATCAACCCAGCCACAGAATTCAGGGCTTTGTTATGCTGGTTCAATTGCCTTAGAAAGGAAATAACTTCTGCTCAATTGCCTGTGAATTGCAACCCCTCTGATTAGTGAGGGGGTCACAGAATCTCTCCTGGTCATTGACCTCTTAGTTCCTCTACAAGATTATAATGTGGGGCTGATTTTGTCCCTGGTTTATAGACACAAGGCTGATAAGATTAGGAAACTTCAGAGTGCTGGAATTAAAGGTGTGTGCTACCATGCTGGCCATTGCTGTGAGTTTGACAACAGCCTACTTGCCAGGGATACACAGTGAGACCCTTTTGCAAACAAACAACAAACAAAAAACAAGAAGCTCAGCTTTTATGCTCCTAGTGGATTCATCAGAGGAATGAATTCCTATCGCCTTATCCAGATCAAGGTGTGTGTGTTTTTAATGCTTTATTTTTATTAATTCAAAAATGGTTTTTTGGTTTTCCTTAAAAAGTAAGAGAGCATGTGTCTTGCTATATTTGGTAGAATTTAATGCCTTATTATAACAGACTTTTTAACTAGACCATTCATATATTCTGTTTCGAACATTACATTTGACAGGACTGCTGAAGTTGAAGAAAGCTGTTGGATTCAGAGTGCTTGTTTGGGAAAACAAGCTGTGTGTGTTTACCCATTTTAGCCTATGCAAAGCTTTCCATGCAAGACCAAAACTGCCCACATCAAAAGGTGCCAGGCAAGACAAGGGAAAGATAGAGACATCGAGGACACTGCTGTGGCCTCTGTCCTTTTGAGGTCTCCTGGGTGATTTCCAGACTATGAAGCAACAAAAGAGTCTCTGTCTCAATCTCATTGTGGGGAGAGTGAGGCCAGGGCACATAGTCCAGTGCAATTACAATTTCTGGGCCTGGGACCTGTAAAATGTAGGTTTAGAAAAGCCTCCCTGGCTTCCCAAGGACAATGACAGCATCCACTGGGCTGCAGTTGGGAGCTACTTCCCCAAGGAACTTTTGGTTCTGTCAATGGTTGTGAGGATGACTCTGCCCAGTGATGAATTACTCCCTGCCACATTACAGATTATCCGGACATTCTGCCAAGCCTAGTTGATTTTTCCGGCTGGGCTCATTCCCTTTATCTCATCATTGATCAGTGTGGCAGCAGTGTTCCTGTTTATCGTATGCTGTTCTGTGCTGCCATCTAGAAATACAGCCTGGACCAGTGGATATTGATAGGCTAACTTCAGAGTGAGATAAAACGTGATAAAGGGAGCCCGTCTTCCCAGTGTGATAAGGAATGTTAGGATACATGATAACGTGTAATAAAAACCAATGAGGCTATTATTGAGAACAGTCTGTGGTGTGCCCTACCCACAGGGGTGGGGGCTGAGATGACATGCTTAGTGTTTGGATCTGCTCTTTGAAATATTTGGGGCTTTTCACTTGTGAACCTAAGGGAAAAGCTCTTTGAAGGTCATGTTTGAGCTAAAAGCTGTGTCTTTCCACACAATCTATTTAACAACTGCATATCTAATTTGGAAGCCCCAGTGTCTCCTGAAGGTAGCTATTTCCTAATTCCTCCTTTATCCTGCCCTCTGGTGCAGTGCTTGCTGGTGCTGATAAGGCAGGAAGCACTACCTGACTAACATTATTGTCCCTCTTTCCTGTCCTGGCTAGTCTGAAATGGTTATTGCCTCTGGACTCCAGTCATCTGCTAAAGATAACACAGCTTCTGGAGGAGAAGCCCCTCCTCCATCCCAAAGTATGGCAGGTCCAGGAAACACAAGTTGCTGGGCATTCTGGGCATTGTGCAAATGAGAAAAGAAAGGGAATTGAGGAGGAGGCTGAGACTGGGAGGAAAGTGGGCAGGAAGAGTGCTCTTTTTATAGCCAAACTCTGGGAGCTCACTTCTTGCTCTAGTTCACAGCAGACAATTAATCTCCCTCTCTCTCTCTCTCTCTCTCTCTCTCTCTCTCTCTCTCTCTCTCTCTCTCTCTCTCTCTCCTCTCTGGAATATAGCTGCTTGGCTGCAATGCTGCTGTTATGGTAGGTACAGTAATAGATGGGCCTGGGGCCAACCCAGCATCCTTGAGTTGACCTCATTTTGGAAATATCATCTAAGTGCTTAATACTTAAGTTGGAAATCTGAGAGAGAAACAGTTATATTAATGTATAGCATGTAATATTTATGGACAGCTCACTATGTGCCAATGACATGGATTGAGCTAAAAATCACCATCTTCAAGGTGATCTGCAGTCTCCAAGGTCACACAGTGTGCCAGAAGTGGGAACCAAAAATGTAGGATTTTGATGTCATTGTCACAGGGATTTCTATGCATTAACTGGGGTTCTTGAAAAGAACAAGTCCAACAGAGCTCACACAAAGAACCAGGTTGCTCATATATTGCAAGCATTTATTTCTCACCATTATGGAAGCTGAGATATCTCAGGTCATGGCACTGCAGCAGAGGCTGGGATATCTCAGGTTGTGACACTGGTGGGAGTGATCCCTGACCAGGACACAGCCACTTTCTGGGTCATATACGACATCCTTTTCCTGAGTTCTAACATGGTAGAAGGGCTTTAGGAGAGTTCTAGGTTCCTTTTCTTTGTGTGAGAGTGTGGGATGCATTGGTGCACAAGTGTGCATATATGTGTGGTGAGCCCAGCCTCCTCTGTGGTTCCTTACACGCTGCCTTATTTTGCTTGAGACAAGGTCTCTTGTTAGCCTGGGGTTTACCAAGCAGGCTGATCAGCAAGCCCAAGGGAATCCTCCTGTCTCCACCTCCCCATGCATGGGATTATAAGTACATGCCACCACACCTGGCTTTTTGATGTGGGGATTGCTCTCAGGTCCTCATGCTTACAAGTACTTAACCTACCATCTCTCCAGCCCCCACAGGGTCTCTTTCTTAATCGAACCCATGCATGAGGGATTAACCCTTATGATCTAATCATACTGTCAGCAGAATTTCAATGTGTGACCTTTCCTCACACCATGGCAGATATACAGAGGCATAGAAGAAGAGGTTCATTGTGAGGAACTTGGCTCTCATGGTTATGGAGACTGAGACGTTAACAACCTTCCATTTGACAGCTGGAAGCCCAATAGCAGCAGGGGCATAGCTCCAGTGGAGACCTCAAGGCTGGAGGACCCAGTGCCCAATGGTGTCCAGTCCAAGCTGACAGCTGAGATCCAGAATGTTCTAGTTTATTTTCAGAAAGCAATCCTGCCCTTCTTTATTGTTCTCCTGCCCTGAGTGATACCAACCCACATTGCTTAAGGTGATCTGAACTCAGTCTGCCTGCACAGATGTCAACTTCTTCTGGAAGCATCCTCTTTAGACACAACATGTATATCAGTAATGCATTCCAGTTGACCCATGAAACTAACCACAGTCAATAGGTTTCTGGTTTGAAGAGAGAATGTAGGTGTGTGTGTGTGTGTATGTAGGTATGTGTTTATATGCATGTCCATGTGGAGGTCAGAGTTTGACATCAGGTGTGTTCTTCAGTCACTCTCTGCTTTATTATTTAAAAATATTTACCTTTATGTATGTGTGCTTTGCCTGAACATACGTGTGTGTGCCACATGGGTGCCTGGTAACTGTGGAGCCAGGAGAGAACATCGATCCCCTGGAACTGGAGTTACGGACAGTTGTGAGCTGCCATTCGGGTCCTAGGGGCCAAACTTTGGACCTCTGCAAGAGCATTCCTGTTCTTAACTGCGGAGCCATCTTTCCAGCCCCTAACTCGTTTTATGAGACAGAGTCTCTCTCTCACACTGAACCTGAAACTCAGGAATTGGCTTGCCTGACTAGCCAGTGAGCTCCATAGCTCCTCCTTTCTCTGGATTGCAGCTCTCTATCCAGATTTGTATGTGAGAGCTAGAGATGAAAACTCATGTTCTTATGCCCATACAGTAAGCACCCTACCCAGTGAGCCATCCCCCTAGGCCTAGGATGTTGCTTCTAATCACGCCCTTCCATAACCATTGGAGCAACCTGGACAGTCACCCATAGATGGTGGAAAGTCCAGGGTGAAATCCCTCTTGAGATCAGGAAGGTGCTATAATCCACCTTTCTTGCCCCATTGCTTCCATCCAGTTCCAGGCTGAGCTGAGGGATACCATGGGCTATTTGTGAAATCCTGTGGTGACCACTGTTAAAACAGCTGTGCCTCTCATGCCTCTTGGTCTCCATTCTCCTCCATATTTTTCAGTGGTTATAGACCAGAATTAGCCATTCATGCAGAACTGCTGTTGAGTGCTGTGGTCCAGGCCTCATTATCTAACTGCATTCCCATTTTACAGAAGGGAAAATTGAGATCCACCAAAGTTAAAAAGACTTTCTCACATCTGGAAATGGGAAACCTGACTCCTGAGTCTGACCCAGACCTCAGAGCAGCAGCTGGATCACCTTGGTGGCAGAGTCAGCCAGCACTGTGCCACTGTGTGTTTGAGTATGTGGTCAGACAGCAGTCGATTTGGTTTTGTCATTGTTTCTGCCCCTTGAAAGTGCACATGCCTAGAAGAACAAGTGACCTTTCTATGCTCTTGGTTGAGATTTTGAGATTTAAAGGAATGCAAATGCTTACTGAAGCTCTGTAGAAAAAGGCAGAGTCACAAAAAGCGTATCTTCGGTTCTGCTGGACTGCACCACACTGGGATGACCAGGCAGAGGACCTTACACAGGTGTGGCCATGTGGGGGGGCTCCAGAGTTCCTTCCCACCTTCCCATCCAGAAGCTGGACAGGAGAGGAGTGAATTGCTACACACACACACACACACACACACACACACACACACACACACACACACACACACACCTTAGCCCCAGAGTACCTACCTTGTCTTGCTCTGGGTTCCAAGGGAGAAAACCTGCTGAGATAAAACATCTTCAAAGGAAATCTAGTTCTCAGAAGAACAGTCAAGAGAGAAGTGAGAGGTGGAAAAAATTTCTCTGAATTTTTATTTTCCTTCTGGTTTCTACCTCTTTTTGTGAAGTTACTGAGAAGGGATTTTTTTCTCTCCCTTTCTTCTTGTTTACTGCAATTATTTATGAGTTTTCCTTTGATGCATGGAGTTTCTAGGTATGTGGTGTCTTAGGCCAGCTAAGTAGTCATTATTAGTGTTTATTATCCCTGCTTTTTTAATTCTTAAAGACTCATATTTATCCTGTTTACATATTTCTTTCTGTCACCTTATTTCTGCTTTACTGGCAGTTTTGTCCCATAATTTAACTTAGTACTGAATGGACTACTTTCATGAAAAATGGAAATAATTTCTGTACTGACTCAAGAAATTGTCTTTATTTCACTCAGAGCTGTCACATTTCCTTGTAAGATAAGATTGTTTTAAATGGTATGAAATTCCATAAAGCTGTCTGCTGTAAGGCAAAGTGACATGCAGTGGGGAGAGGAAGCTGCATTTCTGATTGAAATCAAAACATTGAGTATATATTTTGCTAGCCTTGAAAATCATTTCAACAAGTAACACCACGAAATTCCAGCTCTCTCCGATCCTGCCTGGGACTTCTCTAGGCACTTAGACTAACACTTGCGATGCTGAGAAGGTTAATAGAGAATGTGAACAGAATACCAGCTTGTACTTCTTAGAATGCAAAGAATAAAAAATGCATTTCCATTCCAGAGTTCTTGGGATCTGTCCTGGACACCCAAGTTAATTTAAACCATTGTGAGCATCAGCTTGTTTGCATTTTGCCTTGTCTATTTATAGTGAACATGGAATTTAGCTGTCTCTTAGTGTAGGAGATATAAAATGAATTCCATTAAAACACAATGTACAGATGGGCGTGGTGGTGCACAAGTCATATCCATTCTAGCCCTCAGCTGGGGCAAGAGGATAGCGAGTTCCAGGCCAGCCTGGACTACATAGTAAAACCTGTCACAAACAAGCAAACAAAATAATGAGTAGTTCTGTGCTACAGCAGGTCAGAGACCCCATGTTGGACCCCAATACCCCAAGAACACCCCTATACACATACAGTGTGTTTTCATCTATGGAGGAAACTCATTTAAAATGTTCACAATGACTTATAATAAAGTGTGAGAAACATAGGTGTGTTCTATCAAATAAGTTCATTCATCTGCTTTTCAAGAGATGCTTGTCCTTCTGTTCAGATTTTCTTTAGGTACAAGATGGAAGACCAGATACCTCAGAAACTAAATCCAATCACTCAAAAAATGGTATTGGTGAGTATGGAAATAAGGAAAGTAAAACCTCATTTCAGTATGAAACCACATTTCAGTGTGGAGTGGGGAGGTGGACCAGTGAGTTCTTTACCTTTTGGTGTACAAAACATCGGGTTTCTTCGTAATGTTTTCTTACTCGTTGTACTAGTTACTTTCCTATTGTTGCGATAAAATATCACGACCAAGGTAAGCTATAGAAGGAGGGATTTGCTTGCCACTTACAGTTGCGGCAGTGTATGGTTTTGGAATCACAGTGAGGAGCATGGCACACGTAGGTAGGCAGGCATGGCACCAGAGCAGCAGCTGAACATTTACATCCTTATCCAAAAAAAGGAAGCCAAGAGCTAACTGGGAATAGTGTGAGTCTTCTGAAGACTCAAAGGCCCACCATGGTGACACACCTCCTACAACAAGGCCACATCTCCTAATCCTTCCCAAATGGTTCTACCCACTGGGGACCAACTATTAAAACACAGGAGCCCATGGGGGCCATTCTCAATCAAACCTCTATACTTTCATTTTGTGTACTTCGCTCATGTTCATTCCCCTATACTCTTCTTTGTTCTTCCTGTCTTCCCTGGTCTCTTTCCTCATTTACAAACAGTCTCCCTCTACTTTTAAGATAGGCAAACATAGGGAATAGTTTAGCAACCTGGGACTCCACTTTGTTTGGGCCATGCACATGCCCCTCTTCTAACAATGCAGTTGATAGCCTCAGACATTTGCTTAGATAGGCACTATTCGTACATACCCCTCTCCACAGAGTACACCTAGCAACTATGAGCAACCCAGAACCCCTACCTGCATGGAACTACATGCACACCCCTCACTCTCTCTCCATGAACAATGGAAATAAATTTCTCCTCCAAACATATTCCTATATATGTGGGTACAAGAGAAGGAGGAATGATTTGGCCTAGACTGATTTTGCATGCTGACACAATAAGGCAAAAATTGTGTCCCCAAGTAAACTTAGGGAGAATTCCCTATTTACCATTTTATGCTTATGCACAGTTGGACATACATGCTTGAAATCACATACACTATGAAAAGGGACATGCACATAAAGAAATGTTTACATAGCCTAATCTGTTCATCAAGATAGAGAACTACCCAAACAACACCTTAATAACCAAACGCCTCCTTCTCTTGAGTCCCATAACAAGAATTGGGGCCCTGAAGCATCTTCACTCTGTGGACAACTGTTATCTTTCATTGTGTTCTGATTTATTGCTTTGCAGTAGGTGGTAGTTTGAATGTAATTAGCCCCCATAATCTCATAGCAAGTGGCACTATTTGGAGGTGTGGTTTTGTTGAAGTGGATATGACTTTGAGGTTTCCTAAGCTCAGAATACCATGGAATGTTTGAGTTGATTTCCTGTTGCCTGCAAGATGTAGAACTCTCGGCTCCTGCACCACATCTGCCTACATGCATGTCCTGAAGCTTCCCTTCGTGATGATAATTAACTGAACCTCTGAAACTGTAAGCTAGCCACTCCAACTCAATGTTTTCCTTATAAGAGTTGCTGTGGTCATGATGTCTTTTCACAGCAATAGAAACCCTTTACTAAGACAGAAGTTGGTACCAGGGATTGGGATATTTCGGTGATAGGCCTGACCATGTGTTTGTTTAGAGAAATTTAGACTTTGGTACTTTGATTTATGAAAGCAGAGGAATGCTTTAAGCACTGCTTAATGGGCCATACTAGTAGGAGCATGGAAGACAGAGGTGCTAAGAGTTATTTGAACGGTGGGGGGCTCACTCAAGAGGTTTCAGAGAAGAATTTTAGTGAATCTTTAGTGCCTAGAGATCAGTTTTGTGATATTTGGGTGGAAAAAAAAGTGGCAGCCTTTTGCCCTTGTCTAAAGAGTATGCCTGAGGGTTCAAGTGAAGAGATTTAGAAGAATTCTGTTGGCAGAAGAAATCTTGAAATAGCCTAGTATAGACTGTCACATGATATTAGTGGTAACTCTAATGAAGACATAATGAAAAGGAGGAAGCTAAGCAGGGTAAATTACAGAAAGTACATTTTGGGGAGAAAAGGAGCATGAGGAAGTAGAATGGAGCTAAGTCCTGTGTTCAAGGAGATAAGTGGATTCAGAAATGGAATAAAGGGAGTGGTGACCTCAGGACATGATCCCACCCAGCTAAGTTTCCTACTTTCGGAAAGAAACTAAAGAAAAGTTTAGACCTGGTTGTGGTGGAGCACACCTTCAATCCCTGCACTGGGAAGGCAGAGTTTGGTGGATCTCTGAGTCTGAGGCCAGACTAGTCTACAGAACAAGTTTCAGGACAGCCAAGCTTAGGCCATGAAAGACAATAAACTGATGGAAATATAATTGAACAAGGGGGACATGTTCCATCCCCAGCAAGCAGCAGAACTTGTCAGCTTTGGCCACTTGGCTCTGGCTCTAGAATTAAGGATAGAAAAAGGGAGTTATGGAATAAAGCTGCTGAGACCAGGAATGTGTTAGGGGTGTGCAACAATAAGTCTTTCCACCAAGCCGCCCGAGCCCTGCCACCATGTGGGCGCTTTCCACCAGGCCATCCGAGTTTTGCCCACCGCCACGTTAAGGTCCAAGTAACACACAGAGACTTATATTAGGTACAAATGCTGCTTGGGCAATAGACTAGGATTTCTTATATGCTAGCTCAGTCTAATTATCATAAATCTATATATTTTTATAAGACTTATCTTATTGAGGATGCCTTCCGTTGGCCCTCTCTCTTGCTGGAGGATCACATGGCGACTCCAGAGCAGAAACCAGAAGGAAGAGCAAGAGAAAAGGGACTACTTCCTTCTTGCCCTTGCTTATATATGAATCTGCCTGCTATCTCACTTCCTGCCTGTATCATAAGACTTCTTTTTACTACATTTCCCAGAATCCTCCTTGACTCCTAGTCCCACCTATCTTGCTTTCCTATTGGCCAACAGTACTTTATTCAACAATCAATAAGATGAACATACACAGAAGGACCTCCCCATCAGGGGTATCCATGAATGGAGGCCTAGTAGAGAGGCTCTTGTGTGAAGCTGTGAAGTTGAAGCCTGGATTGCCTTGGAGAACCCAAGTTGTTATAGATGCCAGAGTTATGGGATACCTGCCAAGGACAGCTGCTAACAGGGTGTAGAACCAGCCCAAGAGAAATAAGTGTGTTGTACTCAACAAAGGTGAATGGAATTGGAGATCTGAAGAATGTTTGACATCAGACATGGAGATGTAGAGTTTGGAGTTTTCCCAGCTGGTTTTCAGTATTGCTTTGTTCCAGTATTTTCTCACTATTCTCCCTTCCCTTTGTTTTGGAATGGTAATATATATCCTATGCCATTATATACTGGAAGTATGTTTTTTGATTTTGATTTTATAGGGAATTACAGTTAAGCAATTGCACAGATTTTAGAATAGACTTTGACCATTAGACTTTTAAACGTTGTTGAGACCGTGATAGACTATAAGGACATTTGCAGTTGGACTAAATGAATTTTGCATTGTGATATTGTTACCAGCTTAATGGGGGCCAGGGAGTGGAAGGCAGTAGTTTGAATATAATTTGTGCCCATAATCTCATAGGGAGTGGCACTATTAGAGGTTGTGGCTTTGTTGGAGTGGGTTGTCCTTGTTGGAGGAAGTGTGTCACTGTAGAGTCAGGCCTGGAAGTGTCCTATGCTCAGGCTACTGCCCAGTGCTATGGTTAACTTGCTGTTGCCTGCAAGATGTAGCACTCTCAGCTCCATCACTACATCCGCCTGCACACTGCCATGCTCTCCATCAGTGGACTGTACCTCTGAAACTGTGAGCAAGCCACCCAAAATAAATGTTTTCCATATAACAGTTGCCATGGTCATGGCACCTTTTCATAGCAATAATAATAATAATAAAACTAACTAAAATAAGACACAGTACTTTATGTCTGTGTAGGATTTTATGCCATTCTTGTTTTTGAGACAGGGTTTCTTTGGTTGGCTTTGGAGCCTGTCCTGGCACTCACTCTGTAGACTAGGCTGACCTCAAACAGACACACAGATCCACCTGCCTCTGCCTCCCAAGTGCCAGGATTAAAGGCATGTACCACCATGGCCCGACCCCTGGATTTTATATCATACTTGAAGATGAGGTCAAGAACCTGGAAATACCCAGCCCATACATTACCCACCAGTAACATTACAATGCCATAACATGTCATATTATCTTTCTGAGTCTGCCTTAATTTGTTCATCTAATTCCTTCAGTTTCTTCAAATGACATAATTTTATTTGGGGGGTTGAATAAAATGCTGTTGTATAGATGTACCACATTTTCTTTATCTACTCATCTGTTAAGAGGACCTGTATCTTGATTATTGTGACTTCTGCAACTGTGAACATAGATGTGCAGGTATATCTATCTATGCATGCTGATTTATTTCTTCAGGTAGATTTCCAGGCATAGTAGAACCAGATCATATGGTAGAATTATTTTTAGCTTTTTGAGACCTTCCAGAGTAGCTTTGCCCATTTAGGTCCCCACCAGCAGTGTATAAATGCTCCCACCCCCATCCTCACTACTGTCTGCCATCCTCTGTGTTCGTAATAACACCTATTCTGACTGGTGTGAGATGGAATTTCCTTGATGGCTAAGGATGTTGAATATTTTTTCATGTACCTTATTGGTTATTTGGATTTCTTTTTGAGAACTGCTGTTCAGTTTATTTGTTCATTTATTGATTAGATGATTTTTGTGTATGTGTGTTTAGTTGTATGTGTTTTGTCTGCATTCCTCCATCAGACACACAATCAGGCAAATATTTTCCACCATTCTGTAGTGTGTCTTTTCACTCTGACAATTGTTTTTTTAAATTTCAGGCAAGCTATTTGTCAATTCCATTATTTTATTTTGTATTTATCTATGTGCATCTATGTGCATGTGTGTGTATGTGAGTTCAGTCCCTGCAGAGGCCAGAAGTGGTGTTGGATCCCTTGGAGCTGCAATTGTGGGTGCTTGTGAGAGGCCTGTTAGGAATTGGATTTGGCTCCTCTGCAAGAGCAGGAGTCAGTCTAAATGGCTAATCTGTCTCTCCAACACAACCATTTGTCGATTCTTGCTATTACTTTTCTTGCTATTACTTTGGGGGCAATAGAAGTCCTTTTTAGAGCCTCTGCCTATGCAAAAACCTTGAAGTGTTTCCCCCATGTTTTATTTTAGCACTTTCACAGTTTCAAATTCCAGGTCTTACATGAAGTTCCTTGGAACTGATTTTTGTGTAGGGTGAGAGATAGCAATCTAGTTTTAGTCTTAAATGTGAAGATCCTGTTTGTCTAACACTGCTTACTGAAGATGCTGTCTTTTCTCCAGTGTATGTTTTTGATATATTTGTCAAAAACAAGATGGTTAGTCAAACATGCTGATTCATGGCTGTTATCCCAGTGCTTGGGAGGCAGAGGCAGGAGAATTGGAATGAGTTCAAGACCAGCCTGGACTACAAGCAGATTATGGGGCAGCCTGGACTATAGGGTGAAACTCAGTCTCAAAACCAAACAACGGCAACATCAGATGGCTGTGTTTGTGGCTGTGTGGGCTTATTCTGGAATGTTCTATCTTATTTCATTGGTCTACACATCTGTTTTTGTGTTGGTACCATGCTGTCTTTGTTAAATGGCTCTGTAGTATGATTAATTTAAATCTGGGAGTTGTGATATCCCTAGCATTGCTCTTTTTGTTCAGGATTGTTTTGGCTATGTGAGGTTTTCTGTGGCTTGTATGAATTTTAGGCTTAAAAAATGTTTTCTGTGAAGAATGTAATTGGAATTTTGATTGGGATCACATTGAATCTGTAGCTCAATTTCCATAGCATAGTTGTTTTCACAGAATTAATTCTGCCAGCCCATGAGCATGGCAAGTTTTTCAATCTTTCAGTGTCCTCCTTAATTTCTCTCCTTTCTTTTCATTGTTGCCCAGGTTTTTTACCCCCTTGGTTAGGTTTATTGCTCTGTTAGTTGTTTTTGAGGTTGATACGAATAGGATGACTTCCTGATTCTTTCTCATCATGTTTGTTACATAGAAAAGTGACTGATTTCTGTATGTTGAGTTTGGACCCTGAGACCTTGCTTGAAGTGTCTTCCATCTTTCATTGTTATGGTAGTCAAGGAAGATAAAGTAACTTTTACTGTTATCTTCTCACTTCCATACACCTGCATTCTCTCCTACAGAATTTCTGCTCATTTGTCGGTTAGGGACATGCAACCTGTGCACTGAAGGAACAAGAGAAAACTTGGGAGAGAATACCCACCCTCACTCCCTCGCTCCCTCCCTTCTCCCCCCCCCAAGGATGGGCTTTTCTAGGGGAAGTTCGGGAGGACTTTGGGCTTTGTCCACTGTGAGACCAGAATAGTAAATTTACCCCATACATGTGTATGCTGGAGCTACAGAACTCGGGTGAACGCAAAGAAAGGGCTTAATGGATAGGATTTAAATACCCTCTTTATTGGGTGAAGTAAAGGGTATGTATGGAGCAGCTGATGATTTTAGAAGAAGAGGAAATGATTTTCAGAGAAAATGAAAGAATACCGAGAATGAGTGCACAGTGGCCTGAGAGAAAGCAGTGTGGGCATCAGGTTCAGTGTGTGAAGTTAAGCCTCCTCCTCCATCACCTAGCTTAATCTTCTGGCTAATGAAATCTCAGGAGGACTGAAGGCAGCTTCGACCCTCTTTGTCCTTAGGGAATGATGAACTTGAAGAAACACCTCAGCTGGAGCTTGAGACGAGAGAGATCAAAGGATCCAAGACAGGGACCACAGAGGTCAGAGAGCTGGCTTCTGGGTCCGTTTTCCCAGCTCAGTGTGTATGTGCTATGCCACACTTTACTGGCTTGTGGGCCAATATGATGTGACTATGAAGGAACTTTCATGGGGCTGGATTTCATTGGTCCAGGAGCATGTTCAGTTAACATGGAGAGACAAGAGTTGTGATTTGGTCTGTTAAGGTCTAGATGGCTGATGCCAAAAATTATGGATGGGTATGAGTGAGACATGGTAGGGATACTGAAGGCAGCCAGTAGTGGTGAGGCTCTGAAAATTTGCTTATAAAGCTGAAGCCATCAACCTTTGCTAAAGATGAACATAGTATATGCATCCTGTTCATCAAAGCAGGGTGAAGTCAACTCCTGTTCATTAGAATGCTTCCCAGGAGCTAGATGTTGTATTGTATTATTGTGTCTCACTCTGCTTGAGTACAAGGCAGGAGCACTTAGCCATGTTTTAGATAAATGGGCTAATATTCAGATGAACCACACCACCTGCTCATAGCCACAAAGGCAGGAAAAATGCATTTCAATGTTACTTTACTTTGTATGTGTTTGGTAGCAAGAAGGCAATGTTTGAGGTGTCAATATCTACTTCAAAGAAAGTCTTGGGGGCTTGAGAGATAACTCAGTTGGTAAAGTGCTTGCTGTGCAAGCATGAGGGCATGAGTTCAAGCACTAGCACCCATGTGACATAATTGGTATAGTGGTGCTTGCCATGGCTGGGAGGTAAGGATGGGAAGGGTAGAGACTGGAACATACCTGGGGCTCACTGTCCAGCCACCTGAGTCTAACTAGCCAGCTTAATGCCACTGAGTAATACATGACTCAAAAAGAAAGGTCACTGGCACCTGTGGAACAATGCCCAAAGTTGACCTCTAACCTCTACACACACACACACACACACACACACACACACACACACACACACACGAGGAAACCGTATTTAGTGTTTGATGGCTGACTTTCTATGTCAGCCACTGAGTTCATCACATACTTAAGATTATTTTGAGCAATATTGGCTTTAATATGATTAGCCCTGTTCAGATTTTATCCCTTAACTAATTGCATTCTAAAATAGCCTTTGTGCCCTATGTTTGGAAAGCCAATTCAGTATGAAGTCTGTGTATAAAACACAAGTAGGAGCATTGATTTCCTCATTTGTGTACCTCTGGAGAGCAATTCATAAAGCAGGCAAGTTCTAACTAGTCAATCAATAGTCACTACTTAAATCAGGGACCAGCAGAACTGTCTGTTGTTAAAAAGTGTGCATCTGAAGATGTTAAATGAAAATGAGGAACCCACCCAGCTTGTGATCTGTATTCAGTTTCACAAGATGGCCTGCAGGAAAGAGCCCTGCTAACCATATTTAGAGCTTTTCCTGTTTTTGGTTCCTGCTTGAAGAGAAGTAGGGAAAATCCAATTTCTCAAAATCTACTTAGCTATTATTAAGCAATTCATGGAAATTGGGCTAAGCAGGGCAGTTTACAGGGCTTCCCCCCACCCCCGATAATTGCACAAACCAAAATGGTATTCATCTGTCTCTTTTTGGCCCCATTTAAGTACAGAATAAACATCTGTGTGGGGCTCATCCTAGGAGGCTAAGACAACCAGACACATTAACTACTGGAAATGCCATCATCTTGCCCATCCTGTAATCCTATTTCAGGAGTTAGTGACATAATTTTACCCCACACAGAAAAGGCAGCTCTGACCTGAATTACATTAAAAACCGGACCTTTCACTAAATCAGGAAGAAAGATTTTTCTTTTCTTAATGAACCATGATTGGAAGACTGTGACAGGTGCAAGTGTGTGTGGACATGGAGAGGAAATAAGAACTCCATCCCTCATTTCAAGTCATTCAAACACTTAAAGTCCTGCTTTAAGCATTGCAGGGTAGGGCTTGAATTGCATGATTAGTCCTATTTGCTTACTGCTTTGCATGCGAAAGTCAAAAGACAACCTTAGCTCAGGAGCCACCATGTTGTTCTTTTTCAGATATGATTTCTAACCACAACTGAGCCCCCTGGATGTACCCATCTGTGCCTCCCTAGTGCGGGAATTACAGGAGTGCATCACAAATCCCAGTTGTTTTTCAAAAGTGTGTTCTGGTGACCAAGCTCAGGTCCCTGTGCTCCCAAGGCAAGTGCTTACCAACTGAGCCATCTCTACAGCCCCCATCACTTCATTCTTAAGGGCTGGGACAACTGGTTCTCCATCTCAAATCTAGATGAAACTGAAGCTTATGAGGGCATGGCTTGATCGAGGCCCCACAAAGACTGGACTGGGAACCTTGTTTTTGTTTTTTTGTTTTGTTTTGTTTTGTTTTGTTGTTTTGTTTTTTCAAGACAGGGTTTCTCTGTCTAGCTTTGGAGCCTATCCTGGCACTCACTCTGTAGACCAGGCTAGCCTCGAACTCACGGAGAGCCGCCTGCCTCTGCCTACCAAGTCCTGGGATTAAAGGCGTGCACCACCAACACCCGACCCTTGGTTCTTATTCCAATATCCACACCACTCTTCACCCCTCTTTCTGCAGGAATGGTTCTGAAGACAGAGATTTACTTGGCAGTTGGGACCATGTGAAGTCTGTTCTTTCTCATCAGTAAAACAGCAGTGAGGAGAACCTCACTTCACAGGCACTTGGAGGGGGTTCCTCTCTGCTTTAGGCTATAGGAATTTCTTTAAACTAAACAGAGAACAAAATATGTTGTGTCTTGTTCCATGTATTTTGAAAATGCTGGAGGACAGGGTACTCAGAGTCATAGGCTATAAAGTGCTACCTGATGAGGCATTGGAATACATAAATACATACATACACATATATGCATATGTATTATCATGGCTATATTCATGTTTAAAATTTATCCCTGCATTGTTTTTATTATTAGCCAATTAATTAATTTTTGAAGCTAGTGATTGCACCTAGAGCTTCATGCATGCTAAACACACTTGCCACTCTAAAATTCAGTTTATGAGTATGGAGACTTCCTCACAGCTGGCTACTCAATAATCTCTGCTCTGCCTGGACCTTAGGACCTGGAATCTCAAAATCAGAGAAGCACACCCGGCCCCCCACTGAGGAATGTTAAGAATTCCTTTTTAAGGCTCAAATCTCTTGGTGCAGGTGGCATAGAAAATATTTCTTCGTGAGCTATAAGTCGTTTTCTCCACTGGGGGTACTTTCTGCTGCAAGGGGAGGCACCAAAGTTAAGTTTTGCCTACTTAACAATTTTGCCTGTAGCAGAACTTGAGTATTACTAAGAATAATAAGTGAAAATAGCTTAAACACCATTAGTAATGTGATTCCAGCCAATAGACTCCAGACCAGGAGAGGATGCTATTATAAATCATTATTATTTTATGTCCCTAAAATGAATATGCGGATGTTTACAGCAGGGGAAATGCAAGCCGGCACTCACAGTCCTCCTTGGAAATGATGAGCAGGCAGGTACCTGGAAAATGCCGAATGTCTTCTCTAGCCAGCCTGCCCCTCTTGCTGATCTTAAAAGACTGGCAGGTGTGAAAATATGCCTTATCCTTGAAAGCACCCCGTGGTGGGGGAAGGTATGGTTATATGCACTGTCTGACTTACTGGAAGTGGTTTGCTTCATTCAGAAGTGCAGCCTCTTTCCCATTTTACTTTTAAAGGTAAAGTATAATGCAGTCACGTGGGCTGATGACCCAGGGTTCACTTGTGTTGCCCAACTGCTTCCCAATGCCTCTCTGTCAGTAGAATCCTAGCAAAGGATAAATTGACATTGGCAAAGGATAGGGCAACAGTGCTGGGCAGTAAGGTAGGGAAGTTCTTCATTAAGGTGTTTCATAAGATGTTTCCATCAAACACAGAATAGAGTCAGTTGCCTTAGAGTCATGGGGGTTAGAAGAGCCATATAGCATTAGAGGCAGGGATGTTAACATGGGGATGTAAATTGTCTAAATGTGTCTTTAGCTCAATCCCACACAACAGACTGGGGCGGGGTACCAACTGGCAGAGATGCTGCTCTTAGATGATAGTTGATGAAGTGAACCAATGTTATAGATTTTATCCACTTCTACCCATAGGTCCTGTCTTTCTCATAAATCATCATTATCATACCAGATAACACAGCATCCTCAAGAAATCTAATGCACCGGGGAGAAGGATTACATGCTCTTATTAAAAGTTGCTTCTGTGGCAGGGTGAGTAGAGCCCAGAAGAGATACATATTCTGTAAAAGCTACAGCATTCAACAGTGAACAGTGGTATGGAATGATGGGACAAAAATTTCCTCTCAGAGCACTAATGATTCAGTTGTCATGAGCAGAGATGTGTATTTCAATGTGGCATTGAAATACATAAATACATGCATATGCATATATATAATGTGGTTTTATTCATGTTTAAAATATATCCCTTTGTTGCTTTTATTTTTATTAATTATTCTGGTTTATTTGCATTCCCACAAAGCCATAATAGTGTAGCTTCAGCTTTCAGTGCATATGTGGAATGTAGTCATGTTCACAATTTCACCATGGAAGAGAAACAGACTGAGGATGACTTGAGAACAAAGAGCAAGCAAACAGAGGGTCTATAAACTCCCCCCCCCAGCACTTTGTTGAGGTCCTGGATTAGGAACCACACCTGTACTTGGGGTCCTGGATTAGGAACCACAACTTTCCTGCCCTGTCTCAGTCCTTAGTGGCAGGAGCTGAAGCTCTAGAGCTGGTCTTCTTTCACTCTCTGTGACAGGTCTATTTTTTGGGAGATTGTCCAGTGGCTAGTCCACCTGATGTGACCTGACACTGCAACTTTACAAGACTTCTCCATCCTGGCCAGGCAGTTTCCCTAAGAGAGTCTTCCCTGGGTATCAGAATGGTCAACATCCTATATTGTTCTACTTCATATTGACTCTGCACTCTGCTCAGAGTGAGATGGCTGCAGGAGAACTGAAAGAAGGGAACTGAGTGCTGTGTGGATGAAGATGTACTGTGTTGAAAATGAAAGGGCAAACATCTGTGTTCATGCTCTTCCTTTTGTACACACTCACACACGTGTGCGCACATGGACACTCATGCACACATGTATGCAGAGGCATGGTTTGTGAATTAGCTAGAAAGTTAGATTGGGGCTGATGACGCCTTCTTTTCAAACTCTACTGTTTCCTTCCTTCCTTCCTTCCTTCCTTCCTTCCTTCCTTCCTTCCTTCCTTCCTTCCTTCTTTCTTTCTTTCTTTCTTTCTTTCTTTCTGTACTGGAGATTGACAACAGATACTTGTGCATGCTAAGCCCCCTACATCCCTAGCCCTGTTCAGTCGAGGTGTGAGGAACATTTACTATCACAAAGTAAGCATGGGGGGGCGGGAGGTTCTCTTTTGTTGCCTGGTTCCCGTGAACTCAGACCTGTATTTAGTTGGGAATAAAAATGTAATATGTGGGATGTTTTAGTACCCAGGAATTTTGCTGCTGCTGATTTGTTTGGAAGCAGTTTGCAGCTGTGTATCTTGTGGCCAGGATACAGAGAAGAATGTCTCCTCACCTCCTCACCACAGGGAATAGATGCTCTGTTCGGCCCAGGATATTACATATTTGTTTGAGAAAAACGTGCCGCATCAGCTTCTGAGCTGTTCCATCTTCCAGTGGGAAGGAAAAGGGATGTTGTTTTCAGACTTGAATCAAATTAAATGGCTTCTTGGAGAGAGTCCCCTTGGCTTACAAAGATTAAAACAGACATCCATTTTACTATAAAAGCATGAATTTCTTTCCTTTTTTGAGTCATTTATGGGCCCCACCCTTTATAAAAATGGATTAAGCTGTAATGTTACAGTGAGGCAGGGTTTATTTCTGTCACTGGTATGATAAAGATGGCCCAGGTAATACAGTTCAGATTCCTATAACTCACAAACACTACTTATCAGGGTTTAAGACTGGTTGACTTCACTGTGTAATTCAGGTATTTGGAGCCAGGAATAAACACGAATAAGAAGGTTTTTTGAGGGGGGATCTGTAGAATAAACTCATACAGTGAAAATTGTCTTTTCAAACCATCTTCAATTATAGATCACATTTCCAAAAAGGTTGTGGCCACCTTCAGTTGTTCTTCCTCAAGGAATGTGTGCCTTTATATTTTTAGACACCATGTCTCCCTGAACCTGGGGCTGGATAACTAGGTGAGGTGGCAGGCCAGGGAGCCCCAGATATCTGTCTGTCTGTCTCTTCAGCACTGAAATTACATGTGCATGCTACCATGCCCAGCTTTTTTTGTTTGAGTTCTGGGGATCAAACTCTGGTCTTCACGCTTGCCCTGTAGGCATTGACAGCCCTCTCCTCAGATCTGAGTGAGTCTGAACAGGTGAAAATCTGAGGATTTCAGTATTAGAGTAGCAAGGTTCTCTGCTGCTGCTGAGAAGGGGCGGAAGAGGTGTTTTCTCACTGAGCTGTCTCCCCAACCCTTCTTGCATTCTTCCTCATTTTCCACAGCCTGCACTGTTTACTCGGAGCCTCATTTTAATAGTTGATTCCTACTCCAACTTTTCTCCTTTGTCAAGTCGCCTGCTGAAGCTCCATAAGCGAACACATGTTACTGGTTCTGGTGTCTGCTCCATTCCTGGACCCAGTCTCTGAAACCTGCCTGTCCTCCATTGTTCTCACACTTCCCCCAGCTGCTCTCCTGTATTAGCCAATGCCTCTTAACTAGTGTCTTTATAACATTTCTTCTGTGATCAACAGACAGAATAGAACTTCTGCTTTAGCAGGCTCAACAGCCTCCATGGCTGAGGAGTACTGTACATTGTGGAAGAAACTGGGTTGAGGGATCTGGAGAAGGTTCTAGAACATCAAGAAGCAGTGCTGGGATTGGAGGCGTAAGGAGAATTAACTCTGAAGATAAAGTAGATTACTTAGTATGTATCTAACTAGGCAGTTTCTTTTATTTTCCTTACTTTTTCTTTTGAGACACAGCCTTATGAAAACTGGGCTGGCCTCACCTTCACTGTGTGGCTGAGGATGACCTTGAACCTCTGTTTCTGCTACCTCTTATCTTCCAAGTTATTGACCTAGACTGCCATACCATTAAATGGGCATTTTCTGTTGCAGAATCTCTCTCAGTGAAGATGTGGCCGGAACTGAAGCCATGCCATGGAGCAGATGAGAGACTGCTCCTTTAAGATCAACATGACGACTACCTAGGCACATATTTCCTTCCTCCCTCCGCCTTTGCTCCTTCCCTCCCTCACTCTATCCATTCCTCTTTGCCTTCCATTTTATTAAGGGGTTCCAGTGACAAGACAAAGAGAAGCATCACATAGAAGCTCCATCTAGGCCCAAGTTTTATGTCATGTCTTAGTTATTTTTCGATTGCTGTGACAAAGCACTGTGACCAAAGCACCTTATGGAAGAAAGAGTTTATTGGGGGCTTGCTCACAGTTCCTCAGGTGAATTTATGATCATCATTGTGGGGAATATGGCAGCAGGCAGGCAGGCATGGTGCTGGAGCAGTTATTATAAGCTTATATCCTCATCCACAGGCATAAGTCAGAGAGAGACACAGAGACATAGACAGAGAGACATAGACACACACACACACAGACAGAGAGAAAGAGAACACTAATTGGATCACTGTCTTAGGAAGGGAGTCCTCCTGTGGGCTGATGTCTACTGGCTCTCTCTAGAGTGTGGCTTGCTTGCTGTTGACTATTTTTACTTGATAAAAATAAAATCCTGTCATTACAAAAGACTAACACCCACCCCCAGTCCATCATGCTAACCACAGGCACTTCAGCAGTGTTAACTTTCTGTCCTTACACAGGAGTACAACCTCCCTGGTGGTCTAGTGATTAGAATTCTGTGCACTCTAATATAAGAGTACAACCTGCATTGGAAGAGAGAGGGAGAAAAAAGGGAGAGAGAGAGAACATTTCATTAAAAATTTACCTACTTTGTGCAAGAAAACCGAATTCTATTGAACAGAACATAGGTTGTCAGTGTGCTGTTTGAAGGTTCTGACTTTAGTTTCTTCAGGAGCGGGCAAGCTGTACTGAGCTCTCTATAGAGGCATATATGAAGTGGATCCTCTAGAGTTGCTCTTTGGTGAGGAACTACTGGATGATGCTAGACAACTCCCATTCTCTGAATGACAAGGTGTCATGGGTAGGGGGATGTTCAGCCAGCAAAGTGTATATCATGCAACCATAAAAAGTCGATTTCAGTTCCAGAACCTGCATAAAAAAGCCAAATCCTGGTCTAGCTAGCATGGAGGTGGAAATGGATCACTGGGGTTTGCTGTCCTTTGGGGCTAGCCCAATGGATGAGCTCCAGGGGAAGGAGATTTCACCTCAAGAAAACAAGGGAGACGGTAAGATTGATTTGATCTTCTGATCCGAACAAGCACACACCCACTCACCCACACACAATGCACTGTTGATTTCATATTCAGAGTGGGTAGCTATTCCTTCCTAAGCTAAGTGAGACATTGCTCTCCATGGTCACCTGTGTGATAATTTTCTGGACTCCTGAAGAGGACAGGTGTGCAGCCTGGATTTCCAAGGGAAAGTGAGGTAGAGACAATACTTGGAGGAACCATGTTTGCATAATTTTATTTTTCTATTTTGCAGCTTTAAAATTCAGTACAACTGTCATAAAAGCCTATTTTTGTCTTATAGGAAGCCAATTAAATTTTCAGCTAGACCAATTCAATAAGAATGAATTTGGAAAATATAACCAGTATAGAAGGGATGTTAAATGTGCATTCAGTTAAAAAAAAAAAGTTACACATTTTTCTTGGTCTGCTGAGAGAGATGATTGGGATGGATATTCTTGGCATTTGTTCATTTAAAGATAAGGGTAGCTCCCTCCATGCAGCCTGAGAACAGGATGCAATGAGAATTTCATCAAAGGCTGTGTTAATTCGGTAAACATGTTCTTGGAGTTATAGAAATTCTTACCCATCCTCACATAATTGTGCGTGCACCCTCCACGGAAGAGTCTCCTAATTTGTGTTGGATGAATGATGTCTTTTTCTAATTAGGCAGATGCTTCCATTTTCACTGAGAAGTAGAAGACAATGTCTAATTGAGCTTCCTTTTTATTGTTGTTTTTGTTTTTGGACAGGGCTAGAATTAGCCTTGGAATTTGGTTTCCCAATTGATTCCCATTCTAATTAAAAACCCAACTGGATTGGTTCAGCCTGTGGTTTTTCATAGGAAAAAGAAAGGCCTCTACAGTTCATAGCAAGTGAAATCCTTGAACTCCTTCCTCTGGCTCACCTGCTGTCTCCCGACTCTCAGACACTTCACCTGGGATCCTGTCTGCAAGCCAATACTCCTCCTCTTTAGCCCCACTGTAGACACATCCCCACCCCTCACCTCTCAGAACTTTTTTGTAAAAATGTGTATTCTAATGAAGATGTAAAACAAGAGCTCATGGAATCAGTATACCAACATCAACAGCTTTCATTATCTCTTATATGTTTTTGGTTGTGAGCCTAGCCTTTAATGTCCGAGTCATCTCTCCAGCCCCCATTATCTCAATAGTTAGACCATAGCATGGAGCCAGGCTAAGATGGGTGTTCTTCCTTTTGACTTCAGCTTTGAAGACCTGGAAAGTCCTCTTGTCCTCACGAAGACATTGACTGGGAAAATGCATATATATGGCAATGTCCTGTGCTAGGTACAGTTGTTCCCTACACTCTCATGTGAAGGAGGCAGAAAGTACCAGCAGCTTCCTGCTGCATAACGTATGGGGGAGCGAGGAAGGGTTAGGAAGTCCCAGAAATGCCCCTACGGCATAGAGTGTAAGAGACAGTAAGGAAGAGACAGGAAGTCCCAGCAATGCCCCTGTAGCATAGAGGGTGGAGCTTCATGCAGAAGGGGAAAGTCTGGCTGATAGAATCACATCTACATGAAGTAAGATCTTATTTGTGAGAAAAGGGCTTGGGTATAATTCAGATGCAGGTTTTAACACTTTTTATTTCAGGCAACAAAGCAAACCTATGTGCATTTGAAAATGGTGTCACGAAAGTCTTGTCCTTGAGGAATGAAGAACACACTGTGACTGAAGGGTCCTGGGGTTAGAATCTCCCTCAGCATTTTATATTCTATCGACTTATTCGTCTGGGGCTGGCCAGTCTTTGGCAACTTGACACAGGCAGGAAAGAGGGAGTTGCAATCGAAAACATACCTCCATCAGATTGGCCTGTGGGCTTTCTGGCAGGCATTTTCTTGATTAATTATGGATGTGGGCAGGTCCACTCCACTGTGGGTGGGGCCACCTGGGGGGGGCAGGTGGTCCTGGGGTCTATAAGAAAGCCGGCTGAGCAAGCATGAGAAGCAAGCTTGTAAGCAGCACCCCTCATGGTCTGTGCTTCAGCTCCTGCCTCCAGGTTCCCGCCTGAGCTCCTGTTCTGACTGCTCAGTGATGGACTGTAACACAGAACTATATGATGAAATAAATGCTTTCCTCCCCAAGTTGGTCAGTGTTTTATCCCAGCAACAGACACAAAACTAGTCCAGACAGAGTTAATTTCTCTCCTGAGAATCCTGAAATTTCATTTTGAGGTTTCACATCCCTCCATTGTTGTGCCAAATTTACCTTTTACTATCAAACCAGAAGGTTCTTGCCTTGTTTTCTTAATGTTGGTTAAGAGTGTTTGAGCAAAGGCTGCACTTTTATAACTAGGTAAAACTATTTCCCCAGCATCTTTGAATAATGTATATTCTACACTGCTATGTTTAATATTTAGGAACCTAAGGTGTCTAGAATGGCCTAACTGCTTGCTGCGAAAGTCTAATGAATGCAAGGCTTCCTATGTAGGCCAAGGTTGTCCATCATCATTAGGTAATGCAAATGAACTTGAACAGAAACAACACACCTGCTGAGGGAGGAGAGTGGTACTAACTTAGCTAGAACCTCTACCAGCTGACTGTGGGATATTCAACTGAGTTTATTTGTTAGTGTGCAAAAGCTTGCCTTGCTGGAGACAGGCAAGGAAACCAGCTTCTCAGGGAATCTGGAAGGAGGTTTGTGTGAATGTCTTGGAGATAAACTCATCCCAAGGCTTTTGGAGATATGTCTTTGGCTGTTTTTCAAGACTGCATTGAGCCAAGTCAATAACCACAAAATAATCTGTTATTAATTATTCTAATTTGAACGGAAGGTAGAACTAATGCCATTGATCTGGTCTGGCAGCATTAAGACACTTGCATTTTTGGAACTTGCCTTAGCACAAACGTTCAATGTTGATTGTAAGGGATGTTTCCTCTATAGACAACTATTCAGACCAAGCAGTACAAGAACTATGTTTCAGGAGAGGCAGTGTAAAGGAGAGATAGATAGATAGATAGATAGATAGATAGATAGATAGATAGATAGAATGATAGACCAGACAGACAGACAGATGGATAGATTGTATTACAAACATCATTGCCTGTGTGGTGTATGTGGAGGCCAGAAGTTGATGTGGAGCTGTCTTCCTCAGTCACTCCTCCACACCACCACCACCACCACCATCATCATCATCATCATATATCATCATCACTATTTAAACACAGAGTCTCTCACTAAACCTGGAACTCACTGTTTTAACTAGACTGTGTGGCCACTGATGCCCTGGGGTCCTCCAGTCTCTGTGCTCACTGCTAGAATGACAGTGGTGCGCCAGTTTGTCTGGCTTTGGCTTGGCTTCTGGGAATCTGGACTCAGGTCCTTACACTTGCACAGCAAGTATTTTACCCACTGAGCCAGCTTCCCAGTCCCCATGCCTGGCCCTTTTGTACATGCGCTGGAGATTGGACTCCTATACTCTTGTTTATAAAGGAAGCACTTTACCAATGGTGCTAACTCCCCAGCCAACGTCGAGTTTCTTTTTTTTTTTTTTTTAATGTTGTCAATGGAATCTTGTTTTAAAGTACCCAATGAACATCCCTCTATAAAGAATTCAGGTCCTATGGCCTATAACAATTTGCTTGAGTGTAAACTTGGATTTCCAAGTATCAATTTTACCTTGAAGTGACACACAGCTGTACTTGAAGATAAATAACTATTTGGCTACAGACAGCAGCATTAAGTAATTTTAGAAAATGAATTACCATAGTGACCTTGTGGAGCCCTGGTATGATGGCTTGCCAAGATGGGGCTGTGGCCAACTTCCTGTCTCATTTATGTAATTTAGATTCCACCTATTCTTCTGATTTATGATCAGCTTGCTTTAATAAAACAGATTGTTCAAGTTACATTTAATGGAATGCTCATTCCTCCTACCCTTCCTGTAAGTGCAGGCAACTTAAGAAATCTTGCTAGAGGGTGGAAGGTCAAGGGCATGTGTTCTTGAGCATGGGTACAGGCTCTAGAGAGAAAGATCAAACACATCAATGGTGATCCACAGAGTAGAAGGGTGGGATAGATGCCCTGTGGACTGATTGAGCTACTGTTACAAATAACTGAGAAAGATCTTAGCTGTGCCCTTCACCTCTGTTACCCCTGGCCTGTGCTGAGGAAGCACATTGTTGCAAATCCATGTGGTATAAATACCTGCTTACTTCAGGTACCCAGGAAAAAAGAAAGAGAATCACACAGGGGTTAGGGCCTCAGTGTTCCCTTAAAGACATGCTACCTGCAATGGTTCATCTTCATTGTCAACTTGATGGGGAATCAGAATCACCATGGGAACCCTCCTCCCATGTGTCTTTGAGAGCATTTCCAGACAGGTTTAACAGAGGAGAGAAGACTCACCCTGGGCTTCATCATCACATGAGCAGGGGTCCTGGGCTGAAGAAAGGAGGAAGATGGCAGAGCAGCAGCGTTCTCTCTCTGTCTCCTGACTGCAGATGAGGCAGCATGACCAGCTGCCTCCATTTCCCACCATTTCCGTTGTGAGAGACTATACCCTCAACCTGTGAACCACAGGAAACCCACCCCTTCTCATTTGCTGTTGTCAGGTGTTTTGCCACAACAATGAGAAAAGTAACCAGCACATCCCTGTGACATATTTCCTCCAGCTAGGCACCATTTCCTGTAGTTTCCAGCCCGTTAGCAATGTTATTAGCTGGGGCTGACCTTAGGTAGACCGCCTAGATTCAAACAGAACATTGACCAAGATGGAAACCCACCCAGCCCAGCTCTTGCCTTGAACTGTCACTGATCTCTCCTAGAGGCATTGATATCCCTTATATGTGGGCAGATCAGTGTAGGTGGAGCACCTCCATACAAACCTGCTTGTAAAGCCATTGCCCACTCACTTTCCAGACAGACAGGCGTGAGCAAAAATCTTAAGGGAATATAATGCTCTGTTATGCTCTACCAAGCTCTGAGTTTTGTTTGCCTCCCCTCAGCACATTCTCCTGCCTGCCTTGGATTTGAGTTGTCTTCACATGGTAGTGTGCCTACTCTACCAGTCACTGCTCATGCTTTCGTGCAGCAGTGGTCCATTTCATCTTGTAGATTCTGGAATGGTATTTCATCTGGCACCAACTTTATATAATCAACAAGGTTTCTCTTGGCTAACACTTCCTAACTTTTCCTTCAGCTTTCTTTTCTTTTTCTCTTCCTCACTTTTATTTTTGAATGAGGACTATGCTACATAGTGGAGGCTTGCCCTGAACATTCCATGTAGCCTAAGCAGGTCTTATTCTAGCAACTTTCTGATGGGGGATATTCTTCTGTATATATGCTTCTCTTATTGGTTGATGAATAAAACACTGATTGGCTGATATCCAGACAGGATATCCAGGGCGGGGTTAGGAGACAAGGAGAATTCTGGGAAAGGTAGGCAGAGAGAGTTGCTATGTAGCCAGCCAAAGGAGAAACAGGTCTTGACCCTTCTCCGGTAAGTCAAGACCATGTGGAAATACTTAGATTAATAGAAATGGGTTAATGATTAAGACATAGCTGGCCAGTAAGAAGCCCTAGTCATCAGTCAACAGTTTTATAATTAATATAAGTCTTTGTGTGCTTATTTGGGGCAAGGTGGTGGGCAGCGGGACCAGGCTGGAAAGAATCTCTAGCAACAACTCTCCTGTCTCAGCCTCCTGAGTGCTAGGATTATAAGCAAGCACCACCATATTTGGCTTTCTTTAGCTTTTTTTAATTGCTTAGAATTGATGAGAAAAAAATGTGTCCAAGGGAATATTTTTCAGCTATAAATGTACTTATGGAATCTGAGGGAAAACGGATGCAATTAAAGATAATCATGTTAAGTGAATTAGGCTGGCCTCAGAAAGACATTGTACACTTTCTCTCATTTGTGACTCATAGACCTCATATAGTCATATAAGATCATGTATGCATATATAAGATGACCACAGAAATAAACCAGTAGGAAGTAACTGGGGAGGAGAGGTGAGAACAGGGAGGCTTGGGGAGTGAGTAGGTCATGTGAAGTGACACGTTCAACATACGATGTGTACTTGTAAGAAACCAGAAAATTAAAAAAAAAAAAAAACTAATGTGAAGTATGAAATAGAATGTACTTGTTATAATTAAATTTCCAAAAAGTTCAGGTGTCAAGAACATGAACCTCATTAATTTTTCTCAGGAAACTCCTTTTTGGAGTGTGTAGTGAGTGAGGCCTGTTGGGAGAGCTCTTCAGCCCCTTTCCCCACCCCCCTACTCCCCTCCACTGAGCTGCAGTGTCTGTCTTCTCAGGGCAGCTCTCCAGACACAATGGCTGAACTAGCAGAAGCATACAGATGTGATCTGTGTGGGACTGTGTGGCAGGTACCAGGACACAGGTGGTGTCCTGGGGGAATTCAGACAACCCTCAGAGCATCCACAGCTACACCATAGACTGTGGCCTGTTTTGAAAATGCCGTCCATTGAAAGGTTCCATTCACTCTTGCCACCCAGGAGGGGTGTAGAGGCACATGCTTATTTTGTTCAGTTTGTTTGTCTAAACTTTTAGCTCCTTTCTCTTAAATACAAATCTTTTTTTGCCTCTATTATTTCCAGATGTCTTTATCATAGAATTCAGGAGAACTAGAAGAGGCCAGCACATCTGTGCACCTGTGTGAGTGAAGGTTGCAGCTAGAATGGACATGAAAACCATCCTTTTTGAAGTAATAAATTAGTAGATTTTCCTGTTGTTGTGTTTTAAAGACCTAGGCTGACTTTTATCATCCTGGCTGGTCTGGAACCCTTGATCTTCCTGTGTTACCCCACTGAGTACTGGGAAGAGAAGCATGCAAAATCTCACCCAGCTTCAAAAGGGTACTTTGAAGTTGCACCAGAAGAAACTGTGACTATCTGCATTTGTAGTCAGGGCTGGAGGAGATGCTGGTGGTGTAAGACAAGATGATTCAGAAGCAGGACCAGATGAATCCACAGGAGCTGGAAGACCCTGTTTCCAGTGAGTTGGCGAGGAGGGGAAGGGTTAATACAAGTGATCTTCAGGCTGAGGAAGAGGAACAGAAAGGCTCTGGAATGAGGAGGAAACTCTGGGCTCAGCTGGGTCTGGAAACTACAGCTCAGTTCTAGTCTGTGACTGACTGGGCTACCATCTTCTCCAGGAATGCTGAGCAACCTAGCGGGCAATCAGAGAATTAGATGTCTGGGCTATTCAAATGTTGCCATGGAGTGGAATGTGCACAAAGGGACCAGAAAAAAAACAAACCAAAACAAAACAAAACCTTACCACTACCACCACCAACAACAACAACAGAAAACCAGAGAAGGGAGGGAGCACACTTACAAAGCAGTGAGAGGACAGAAGGTGCTGAGCGGGCTACAGCAGCTGGTAGAGGAAAGCTTAAAGAACAGGTTATTGGATGAAGGAATATAGGGGAACGATGATAACAAGACTTTATTAGTTCTTTGAGGATTTCATACATCATATTTTGATCATATTCACCCCAATTTCTTCCCTAGCCCCTTTCAGAGCTACTCAACCTCCTCTCCCAATCCCCAACTTTATGTCTTCTTTTCCTCCTCCTCTTTCTCCTCCGCCTCCTATAATCTATCCACTCCAGTTTGGGCTGCCTGTTTACTCCTGACCATAGGGTCATTTACTGAAGTATGGTTGACCTTCCATACCTATCATTACAAAAGATAGACTTTCCCTCCCCCAGAAGCTATCGAATGTCTCTAGCTTCTCAGGTAGGAGTGGGGGCTTATGCACCCCTTCCCACTCGATGCTAGAGTGTTGGCTGACTTGACTTGTCCAGCCAACCACAGCTTCTATGAGTTCACTGTGCAGCCACCTGGCTGTATTTAGAAGACACTGTTTCACTCCAGTTCTTCTAGACCTCAAGCTCTTGTAGTTTTTCCTTCCACTCTCCTGTGCCGGTCTCTCAGCCTTCGGGAGGGGTGTCCTATAGATGTCCCATTTGAGGTTGAGCACTCCTGATGCTTATTCTGTGCATGTTAACCAGCTGTGAGTTTCTGTGTTAACCGCCATCCACCGCACGTCTCTGATGAGGTCTGAGGGCTGCACTAATCTGTGGGTAGAAGGATAACAGTTCAGAGGGCTGTTTGATACCGCGTCCGTTTAGCAGAATAATAGCAGTAGCTGCACCCTGGGGCCTGTGAGCTCACCAACCATGTATTATTGGCCAGATTTACAATACCTGGCATGTGCTTCCGCCTGTAGAGCTGACTTAAATCCAATCAAAAAGAGGTTGGTTACCCCCGGTAACATTCATGTGACTGTTTTACCCGTGGATGTATCTTTCTGTATCACTCATTATTACAGTTCACAGAGTTCACAGCCGGGGAAGACTGCTGATGACTCCCCCACCTCACCCCCCCACCCCAGCAGCCTGCATAGCACCTTCCAGTGCTGTGAGAGCTAGCCAGCAGGGAGAAGTTTCTCATTCAGCACCAACTTGATTTCTTCATGTCCTGTGACAAGCGTGTGGTGTCTTCCGCAATAGGATCTTACCATCAAGTTCTGGGGGGAAATCAAAAGCAATGTCTGTATTGTTCAGGGGTCTCTAGGACACTTCTGATCAATAACTTGAGGGGAAAGGATGTATCCCACACCTGGCCCTGGGCTTCTTGTTTAGTAACCTATGGCTTCAGGGAAGACCATAATCCCCTGTTGAAGTATAAGTTCAGTTAATCTCTTTTATATGAGAAAAATAGATATAGAAAAGCTTATAAAATAGGTTTCTATGTTGCTTTTTCATTCTTAGTGTCTGTTATTCTTCCCCCAAATCCCTCCTCTGTCTTACCCCACCATTCTTTCCCCTGTTAAATCCCCTCATTGTACCCCCTTTTCCTTTATGAACATCAAATTTTAAGACTTAGAAGGCAGAAGACACAGAGGCATGGAGGACCATTGGTTGTTCACAAGTGAGGGGTCCGCAGAACAGGGCACTGATGCCAACCAGGGAAATGGAGTAGAAGGTGGAGGAAGGAAGTGGCTATAGAAATTTCCCACGAATGCATAGAGAGATCTGAAAAGTCAGCGGACAGCAGACAAAAGGAAGGAGGAGACACTGCTTTGCCAGCTGTACTTTAATTCAGAACACTCTACTGTTGCCTGATTTCTGAGAATCACTCTTGTAAGGGTTAGGCCTGTCCATGACTGGAATGGAGTTTATACACACTCTGCAAATTTTAAATTGTTTCCAGTTTTTCACTATTAAATATAATTTATCTCTATTTGCATTTGCATATAAGTTTGCAAACAAAAGTAAATCCAACAATTGCTTTGTTTTTTTCCTAACATATCCACTGATCAAACTCATGAAAATCACTTTGTAACTGGCCTTATTAACTACTTTTCTCACTGCTATGACAGTGAGAAAATATCTGACAAAAGCAACCTAAGGAAAAGAGGGTTTATTTGGGCTCATGGTTTGCGAATACAGTTAGTGCATCACAGTGGCAGACACTTTGCAGCAGAGGGTGAGATAGCCGCTCATATGGCATCCACAGACAGAAAGCAGACTGAAGAGAATGCAGGTGGTCAGTCAGGTCAGCTAGCTCTTTCCTTTATACTCAGTCTAGGGCCCCACACCCCATGGTATGGTTATACTCATATTCAGGCAAGATCTTCTTACCTCAGTTAAATGTCTCTAGAAACATTCTCATGTATGTAGCCAGAGTCTGGTCTCATAGGTTAACTTAGGGTTTCTGTTGCTGTGACAAAATACCATGGCTAAAAAGAAAGCTGGGAGGAAGGGGTTTATCAGGCTTACATTCCTGTTCATCACTGATGGAAGTCAGGACAGGAACTCAAACAGGGCAGGATCCTGGAGGCAGGAGCTGATGCAGAGGTCATGGAGGGGTGTTGCTTACTGGCTTGCTATCCCTGGCTTGCTCAGCCTCCTTTCTTTCCTTTTCTTCTTTCCTTTTCTTTCCTTTTCTTCTTTCCTTTTCTCCTTTCCTTTCCTCCTTTCCTTTCCTTTCCTTCCCTTCCCTTCCCTTCCCTTCCCTTCCCTTCCCTTTTCTTTTCTTGTTTTTCAAGACAGGGTTTCTCTGTGCAGCTTTGGAGCCTATCCTGGCACTCGCTCTGGAGACCAGGCTGGCCTCGAACTCACCTGCCTCTGCCTCCCGAGTGCTGGGATTAAAGTTGTGGGCCACCAACGCCCAGCCTCAGCTTGCTTTCTTATAGAATCCAGGACCACCAGCTCAGGTATGGCCTCACCCTGGGTCATGGGCTGGGTCCTCCCTCAATGATCACTAATTGAGAAAATGCCTTACTGGATCTCATGGAGGCATTTCCTCAACTGAGACTCTTTCCTCTGATGACTCTAGCTTGTGTCAGGTTGACACACAAACCAGCCAGTACATAGGTGATAATCTAATCTTCATTGACAAAGAAGACTAATCCTTACACTGGGTGAACTGATTTAACTTCAGGCACTCAGAAATGAATCCCCACCCTGGGTACAGCCCTGGATGTCTATCCTTAAAGAAGAGGCCATATGGAAGGACAGTGTTATTCCTCAGCATCACACAAGGCAGTTTGAGAAGAAGGCTTCCTGGTGGCAACTTGGGCATCTGTCAGGTGTGTCCAGTGAGGGCATGTGGACTGCACATAGAGCAATCTTCAGGCCCTGAGAGGGTGATAGCTACTAGGAGTGACACACAATGAGTGATTATCAGAATATCAGAATGATAAATACGGTGAGTGAGTGTTTGAGTTAATTATTGGAAAATCTGGATATGATTATCATATCTCTGAGGAAGACTTGAGGGCCTAACACTCCCAGTAAATCAACCAAACCTGGGCTTTCAGGTGGGAAGCGGAAAAGTGGAGGAAGAAGAAAAATTTATGTGCAGAGATAAACTGCTGAGATACCAGAAAAATCTACAACTGGGAGTCAGAGGAGGGGCTTGTTGTGAATTCACATTAGAGAAAAAACAGAGAGCCAGGATCCTCAGAAGTCAGCTGACTCTGGACACA